>NC_046372.1:41642454-41929019 GCF_011125445.2 Fundulus heteroclitus | reverse complement strand
TGTTGCTTACATGTTTTTTTTAAGCAGTATAAATATAGATCTGTCATGCTCTTTAAATCAGTGTCCCAGCTCAACTCTACCAACTCTGTCAACTCAAACGTTTTACTCAAGTGAAAGTATAAACGTACCAGTTTAAAAACTACTGAAAGTGTAGAAGCAATTTACGAAAAATAAATCTCGTTAAGGTCTAAAGCTTAGAGTGACCGCACAAACCTCAAATGAATTCAAGTGTGGGTAAAATAGCAAATTTTTATTAAATAAAATACTATTATTGTGAAGCCACACAGCTCCCATCTGATCTATTTCGGTTGAATAATTTCACTTTATTTATACCTTTGCTGGAATATTTTTAATGTCAATTTGATAACAGTCTCCCACTTTAGAGCATAATAACAAAGAGTGAATGCGGCACATACATAATCTATTGGTTTATTCCTTGTGGAAGAAAACTGCAATACTGGGTAACCTTGATATGAGTGGGTTTTAAAATAGTCAGTTCAATTTAATATGCTCATCTGAGCTTTCATTCTCTACAAGCCTTTACGGCCTTTTCAAACTTTTAGATACTGACAAGAGGAAATATCAGATTCAACAGTGGACAGGATTAACAAATAAGCAACCCTTTGCCTGGTGGATTGAAACCAATCTATTTCTGCACCCTTGTTCCTCTTTAAAGCACTTTTAAGTTCCTAAACTTTTTTGTTGAGGATAATAATTGATGTAATATTACACTGCATCAAATACTATTCTAAATTTATTTCTAAGCATATGCCCTGCCGGTCATGTATAAATACTAAATGGAGCACTCCGCTAGACTACTCATCTCCCGAGAACTCTCACATTTTGTCACATTTCAACCACAAAGCTCAATGTGTATTTTTATTCGCTCCCTCTCAGTTGCTACATTATAAAAAAGTAGTAAATTATCACATAATAATGAAGTGAGTGGAATACATGATGTGTTGTAAAACAGCCTTTTGTTGCAACAGCTGCATGCCTTTTTAGGTTCTGTTTTTTTCCAGCTATGCTTGTCTAAAAAAATATTTTTTCGCATGTTTCCTTTGCTAATTGGATCAATCTCACGCTGATCAGTTTGTTCGGCTCTACAAATTTAGATTAGATTTATGTCTGGACTTTGACCTGGCCATTCTATAAACATAATTTTTTTCTCCATGTGTCCTTGTGCTGCTTTTTCTGAACAAGACCACAGAGTGCATGTGGGTTCAGATTTAGTGAGAGGTGGTAGTGTGCATCACTCGTGAGGGATCAAAAAATAAGGGCCGACTTGAACATATCTCAAAACAATGACATAAAGCCACTGTTTTCGTGGGGGTTTTTTTTAGAGCCTAAATCATAATTGAACATCATTAATTGATTCTACAGGCTTAGTTTGCCGCACACTGTCCGTAAACATTTTCCCTATAACTATTTGGTGTTATGTTAAAATCAGAATAGGTAAAAACAGATCCAGCACATCTAAAACAAGCAAGGAATTTAAGCTTGAAACCACATCATAAAAACAAAACATCAGAAACATGCAGCTTTTAATAATTTATTAATTTTTCCTGGAAATGGAGCTGATAAATTGTTCGACTAACGAGCTTGAGGGCGATGTGAAGACATGTCTTTGCGCGCCATCACAATAAGTACTTCTGAGTCTAAATTAAGCAAGGGTTTTAATTAATATTTTTTGTTTAATGCAGAAATGTCATCCAGATGGTATTTTTGTGTTCTCACTTCCTAATTTATTCTCTGATCTTATTAAAAGTCCTCTAGACAGATGTATATCAGCATGTGTTATCATCCCTTCTACAGTTTGGATTCAAAATGTGAATTACCTTGTAGAGGCTGCCATTCGGAAGCTGATCTATGTGTATTTATAGTTGCTGTCTGTATTTTTCTTAGGTTTGAGAAGATGATAAGTGGGATGTACATGGGGGAGCTGGTGCGTCTCATCTTGGTCAAGATGGCCAGAGATCAACTGTTGTTCCAGGGAAACATTACGCCAGAGCTTCTGACCACTGGACACTTCAGCACCAACTACATCTACACTATCGAGAGTGACAAGTTAGTATAAGTTAGTGTGATTTGCACAAAAATGGTGTCCAATTAGAGCCCTAAAACATCCAGTGTGATTTGCACAAAAATGGTGTCCAATTAGAGCCCTAAAACATCCAGTGTGACGGTGGATTGACGTCAAGAAATGAGATTAGTGAGCCGCAAAAGGCCTTCAACACTTTGTTCTTTGTGTGATTTTTGTCTGGGTTAACCCAGAAATGTAAAAAGATTGGAATTCTGGAAAAACAACTTTAATATATCAAATGATGGGAGTGGGAGTATGTTGCTGTTGGTTTCTCACTGCTTCCTATCTGTAAAAAAGAACAAAAATATTTATATCCATGTATTGAAACCACAACATGTTTTAAAGGTGGCCTAATATGCTTCCTTTTAACATTCAGAAAGGGTCTATGGGCTTCCCAACCATAATACTAAGCTAGTTTTTCTTAAGTCAATTGTTTTCACTAAACAATGAGAATTATGTTTGCTAAAACTGTGCTTTACTCACTTTAAAGTCTAATTGTACGATCTAAGAATTGGATTAATTGCTGGCTACCCCTTTCCTCAAAACAGACTTTCCCGAAGCAAAAGCTGCAATGTGGCTAACACAGCAGGGATCTATCGTCACAAGCAAGAAATGTTTGTGAAAGCTTCAACGCTGCTGAGCTTAACGAGGAATCCAACGTTTTTTCCGGACGGGTACATTTGTAAACATTGTGACATTGGCTTTCCTTAATGAACTTGTCATAATGAATTTAGCATAAAAATGTAAACTCAACTTTAATTGACAGGGACTAGGAGGAAAGTTTCACAATCAGTTTTCCTTCGTTATTTCCTCCACAGTTAAACAATTAAAGTATTGAGATTTGATTCAACGTGTGAAATCAACATTTAGAAACTGTTGGTATAAACTGACAGTGTGCAGTGGAGGAGTTCGTATTTCAGACTAAATGTGCCATCCGTTCCAGAGCAAAGTCACAACTAATCTACACGTGAAGCAGTGTTGAAACAACTGGTGGGCCCAATGATATGTACTGAAGAAAACATGACTCATTGGTGAGAGACATGCAGCTAAGTGAAGAATGCCTCCCGGGAGGCTGACGTGTCATTATCCCAGCCTGCTATAAATAAGGAAGTTAATGAGAGAAAATGCAGAAGGCAGTTCTGGAACACCATTCTTCTGACAGATGACACTAAGATCAAACTGGCTCTTTGATGAGATGAAAAGAACAAGCAGGAGGTCTGGAACGGCTTATCTTTAAAACATTTAACACTGCAATGAGAGGAACGTTTAGCCCCCGAAGTTTATCCGACATCATTTACCTTCTGGCTGTAGTTACCCTGCACCTTTATAGGGCTCTGTATTCTGCTGGCTCATCACGTGTCTAAATGGAAGACTTTAGTTTAAAGGATGCATCAAAGTACACTTGTATGAAGAACGAAGCCACAAAGGATAATTTAAGATTTTAGCTCCCACTGAAAGGAGACCATTGCGGTAGAACCACAGCTCACCATAGATGCTGTGTATCTCTTCTGGCCTGGGGACCCACTGGAATCCCCAGAATAAGCTGGAGAGGGGTTTTAAACCGTACTTTTGCTTTCCAAGAACTCGAATAATAATTTGAGGCGGTACAAGTATGTGGGACCTTTTATGGCGTTTAAGCACAAATAAATAAAAATTCTTCTCTTCCTTTTTTCTTGGAGTTGACTGTGCAACCTGTTCACAAATGAATTCTAGCTTTAGAGCTTGATTGTTTTCTGCTTTGCAGAGATGAAGAAGGTCTGGCAAGCGCTGAGAAGGTGCTCCGTGACATGGGTCTGGACCCGAGCGCCGAAGACTGCGCCGCTACTCGGAGGATTTGTCAGATCGTGTCTACTCGGGCCGCACGCTTGTGTGCCACCAGTCTGGCAGCAGTGATGCGACAGATCCGGGATAACAAAGCAGCCGAAAAGTTGCGCATCACCATCGGAGTAGATGGCTCCGTTTACAAGAACCATCCAAAGTAAGTGATCCAGAGCCCTTCCGTGTGTATCTCACTCATGAAATATTATATTATAAAGTGAGTTTTAGTAGAGATAAAGAGCTCATCTAGGACTGAGCTTGATTAGAGCCATTATGGGTGTTTCTGCTTGTGCCTGAGTAAAATTGTCCTACAACGGGCCGAATTGTTCCAACAAGTACACACAATCCCCACATGTTGATTGTTTAAGCCCTCTTTACATATTTCGAGCTCGTTCACACAAAGGGATTTGTTCTCCCTTGTCATCGGTGTTTGCCTGACTGACTTCAAGTCAGCATTTACAAAGTTGTTTATTTGCCTGCTACACTTCACATGTCTTGCAAAATATTTGTCCAGCCGTGTGTTCCAGTTGTAAAATACAACGGGACACATGCCACACAGCTTCACCCCTCCGGTGTCTGGTTGGGGTTTGGTCTTTTTCTCAGTTAAATCCACTCAGACCAGAGCCAAGGACTTACAGTCAGGCTGGATGTCAGCCGCCTTTTGTAATGAACTTTAAGTACAGACTTTGGGTCAGTCCATTGAAGACAATGTAATTATCCTCACTCATCCCTTCTGATTAAAATTCACCTTGCTCCATCTCTTTTAGGAGGGCTTGACCGGTTAATATTTCTTCACTATGCAAACACAATCAAACGCATTTAGATTTAATCTTTTATTACAGTGTTGATTTCTTTTGTTTAGTTTCTTGGTTCTGGCTTACAGTACATACAGAGTTCTTTGGAGGCTTTTTATTCTCACAAGCACAGGTTGCTTTTTTGTTTTTGTCATCTGCGCTCCTCTGTTCATAGTTGGAATGAGTGTAAACTCCACTTGGACTTTCAAAGATGATATATTATAAATGATTGTGAAACAGTATAATTATATTGGCTTGTCTTTAGTTGTTCAGATGAAATAAAACAGAACAAACTGCCATAAGGTGAAAAAATATTATATGCTGCCTGGCAAACGTAATCAAACCCCTGAAATGGTTTATGTTTATCATATTGTGAAGTGGAAGGAAAATTGGACAAGCTTTTACAAATTGATATGGATTAAAGGGCAGTACACATATCTGTCTTCACTTGAGTTGCTGCTGCAGTTATTATGATGTATGCCAGGTTTGCACAACAGATTAAGATTTTTGTTAATTCTTTAATTGGACGTTTGGGCTTTGACTAGGCCATTCTTCTTAATAAGCCCTGATGCAAACGTTTCCTTTGGAGCACTGGCTGTATATTTGGGGTTAATGTCCTCCTGGGAGGTGGACCTCCTACCTGGTCTCATGTATTTTTCAGCTTCTGAGTGGTTTTCTTCCAGGATAAGCCTGTATTGTCTCCATCTGTCTTCTCGCATACTTTGACCAGCTTCTACGTCAGTAGAACTGAAGAATTTGTTTCTTATTTTAACTTTTTCATAAAGGTCTTTTTGTGAGCCACAAATATTTCTGTCTACAGATTCTTACCTGAGTTTTGGATCTCTGCAGCTCCTCTAGCGTTACCATGGGGCTCTTGGCTGTTTTTCTGATTAATGCTCTAGTATTGCTCCAGTATTTACTAACAAACACCTGAGACCCTCCACAGAACAGATGGATTTAAAGTTATGGTCCACTGTTAGATGTTCTATCATATAATTCCAGTAAAATACATTAAAGTTTGTAGTTGTAACTTGACAGAGTGCTAAAACGTTGTATTTGCATTAGTGGTTATTTAACTACATTTTTTTTTGTAAAGCAAAGAAAATATTATGAAAAACGAAAAGGACAAGATGGCAAAGCTCAAACAATGTGTGTCCATTATATGCTCTGAAAGTAGTTGAAAAGAGAGACTGTTGCTGGTGCAACAATAGGGTCAAAGGATTATCGTACCTTAACAGGTTTATATGATGGCAACAAACTTGATTCTGATTCTGAGATAACCAAGTAGGTCTGCACTTACAAGAAGGTTGACTTGGTCTGGAGATGCCACGTTGGTGTAGCTTGTAAGTCCTGAACGGGGAAGAGAGGCATTGTCACGAGTGGCTCTGGGCTTTGTTGATCAGGCTGGTAGCAGATGGGGAAAAAACTGTTCTTGTGGCGTGAGGTTTTGGTCCTGATGGGCCCCTACCTCCTGCCAGAGGGAAGTGACTGAAATAGTCTGTGACTGGGGTGTGAGGGATCAGCCACAATCTTCCCTGCACGCCTCAGAGTCCTGGAGGCGTACAGGTCCTGGAGAGATGGAAGATTGCAGCCAATCACCTTCTCTGCAGACCGGATAACGCGCTGCAGTCTGCTCTTGTCCTTAGCGGTGGCACCAGCGTACCTTATGGTGATGGAGGAGGTAAGGATGGACTCAATGATGGAGGAGTAGAACTGCACCATCATTGTCCTTGGCAGGTTGAATTTCTTCAGCTGCCGCAGGAAGCACATCCTCTGCTGGGCTTTCTTTGTGAGGGAGTTGATGTTCAGCTCCCACTTTAGGTCCTGGGAGATGATAGTTCCCAGGGAGTTCCTGGGGTAAATGTCAGCCTTTGAGTCTATAGTGCCACATAATTGTCATTGTTTAACACAAATCTGTCCACCAGTTTTAGAAATATGATCATATATGGCTCTCCCACTGATCCACCAAGATACTAAGACTGTTATTCACAGAGAAAACTGCATGCATCAAAAATGTATACTAATATGTTTGGGGATATCAGTGCTTCAAAGCATTTTTGGCATTTTCTTTCATTTCTAATTTCTATTGTTATTAAGTAACTAAAAATATGACCACTGCTGTCTCTAACTTAAGTTCTTGTAAGTTTAACAATTGACGAGGCAATAAATCTGGTTCTGTTTTACACAATCTGTAGATTTTCCAGGAGGCTCAACAAAATGGTGCGGCGCCTTGTGCCAGACTGTGACGTGCGCTTCTTGCAGTCCCAGCATGGCAGCGGCAAAGGGGCCGCCATGGTTACAGCGGTGGCCTACCGTCTCGCCGCTCAGCAGGCCGAGCGGCAGCGCATCCTTGACACCCTGCGTTTGAGTCGGGAGCAGCTCTTCGAGGTGAAGAGGAGAATGACGGAAGAGATGGCACGAGGCCTGTCGAAGCAAACGCATGACCAAACAAGCGTCAAGATGCTTCCGACGTATGTCAGATCCACCCCGGACGGAACAGGTTGGCTTAAGAGAAAACAAGATTTTCATAACGTCTTACACAAATAAGAAACCTTGCTTCTGTTATGTGTGAACTCTTTTCTCCTTTTTTTTTTTTTTTCGTTTTTCAGAGCAAGGAGATTTCTTGGCTTTAGACCTTGGTGGATCCAGTTTTCGTGTTCTTCTTGTTCGGCTGAGACATGAAAAGAAGCTAAAAGTGAATATGCACCAGAAGATCTATAGTATCGACCAGGAGACCATGCAAGGCACAGGGGAAGAGGTAACATGTCATTTGGGATTCAAATAGTTGGAAAACCATTCTACGGTTTATATATCGGAGCCAACCGTAAAGCTGCGATCACACCGTTTCCCATCCTGTTTTGGTGGTATGTGAAAATGACTTTGACCTGGGTTTTTGGGTGAAGAAATCATATATTTTGGAAAATGAAATTCTTTTCACACCTATGAAGTAAGTATGTTGCTTTGAAGGCAGCTGGATGCATCTGTGTTGAGATGCAGTATTTAGCACATTCTGTGTTATACTGCATCTGGACAAACTTCTCAGTGGTGATGCTTGTTTCAGGGCCTTATCTCTCTACTATGCTCCTCTTTTCAATGTTCTATGTATTATTTACGTTAGAGTAAGATTTTGACAATAGCTAAAAAGAAATACAAAAATATGACAGGAATGGAGACAGCCAAACACTTCTCTATTATTACTGACTGGGGCAGCAACTTTCGAAGAACACCAGCTGTAAAGACGGGAGTATAATGGCTTTCTGCAGTCAGGACAAAAAGAGAATTACTGCCAGATATATCAAGGATTTTCCAGGGACCGACCATAAGCGATTAAGAAAATTTTAATACTGTTGTTGATTTAGGGGCTGCGGTGGGCTCTGGTTTGAGCCACAACAACTGGCATATTGAGCTGACTGAGGAGCCAATGACCTGGGCAACCCAGATTAATTCCTCAGGATCCTGTTGTGGATGTTGTGTGTAACTTTATTGCAATTTAAATAAAGTTATGTTCCAATTTTATTTCCATAACCTTTGTTATGATGGTTGTGTTGTTGCAACTGCAATTATTATTATTATTATTATTATTATTATTATTATTATTATTATTATTATTATTATTATTATTATTATTATTATTATTATTATTAATAATATTATAAAATGTTTTTGAAGATTGGGGGTGCGTCAACTCAGTTATGACACAGAAGTGAGGGCACAGCTAAAAATGTCTGGGAACCGCTGTCGACTGTTGTGCAAGTCAAAACACCTACATGGTCCAGAAGCCAACAGTGCTTCTGTGCACTGCTCTCTGCCAGAATTGAAAAAAAAATGCCAGTGGAGAAATTGATTTGATAAAAATTGATTAGCAACGTAATGACGACCTTTCTATTAGACTTGCATAACTGGCAGGAAAGTAACAAATATTACCAAACTTCATGCTACATGAGTCGAGTGTGACGGTGTTACACTGGTACACATTTGTTTTTTGTTTAAGCAACAGTAATGTCACTGTTTAAATTAAGGGGACTTGATCCATACCCAGGATTGAGATGGGACAAAAAAAAATTCTTTGAGAGTAGAATCAGCCAGGAGTGAAAATCCACTCCTGTGTCACTCTTTTATCTGCAATAATGTGACTGAAGTTTTAAACTAAATGGTCTGTGCTTAGGTTGTCATATACAGCAATAATGCAAAGTTTACTGCAGCAGTCATATAAAGCTTTTTTATGGGTATTTTTTGCAAATGTATTATATCTAAAAATGAATATAGTCATTATTTTAATTTCACTCCGTTATCTGTGTCCTAGCTCTTCAACCATATTGTGTACTGCATTGCTGACTTCTTGGACTACATGGGAATGAGAGGAGCATCCTTACCTCTGGGATTTACATTCTCTTTCCCATGTGATCAAACCAAACTGGATGAGGTAACATTTTCTTTAGATTGTACTTGCATATTGTAATTATTAACTCTGTGTATTAAATTGTTTCCTAAAGTATTGGTTGCGTGATACACAGGCAGAAGGTGCTTTTGCTGAAGGTTTAAACTTTGGATTTACTATATGTTGAGCCTTTTGCTAAATAAGTTATTTATTTGTTTTTAAATTGCATTAGAAAAACACCTTTTTAACGCTCACAAAAGCAGGATTACATTAAGCAGAGCTTAGTCTGAATCGCTGTCTGTGTTATAAGCTTGTCACATTGGTGGGGGAGCACACGCAGCCATCCAGGCTTAGTTTCCACAACAACATATTACCTTGAAATATAAATGCTTACCAATCCAGCATTCATCGCAGCTGGAAGCATGTACAATCAGTAAACTGTGGGGGCCGCCATTTAGCTGCTGACAACATTTAGAAGCAGCTCACATGAAAAGTGAACTTTGTGTCACTGCCTCTAAACATTATGTGTAAAATAAGGTATCACTCTTACAGGGTCTAAAAAAAAAAAACTAAACATAATTGGGTGTTTTGGTGAAGTGATTGTATAAGTTGCCTTAGTTGCTCATTGAAGACAATTCACTGCAGAAGTGTTAGATAAATAGGGTGAGAATTTTTGGAAGCCTCGTCAGAAATTCTGTTGCCGTTCAAAGCTCCAAAATTGACCATTTAAGTTGAGTTTCTATGGCAGACACGCGATTCATAACATTGTTTTCATTAAGTATTGAGTCATGTGAAAATAAGAACTGTTGGCTAAGAACAGCCAGTTTATAAATGGACTATGTTGGACTTGTACATAGACCCACATCCATCACATTGACTCTTATGTACACTCTTGGGTGTTTGTAAGGACAGTGTGTGCCCTGGCTTGGGAAAATCACTTGCTTGAATATTGTTGTTTCTACCTTGTCAGAACAATTAATTTTACACAGGAATAATGAGGCCAGGACACGTGATGCAATTTTAAAAGCTTTTTAACCTAAACGTGTCTGTGTGGCGTGCTCTAACTATTCCCAGTTATTTGGGTTCTCATTCATAGCATTCGTTTCGATGTCTCACTATGGGATACGCCCCTTGCCGTATTCCTCAGAAGCATATATCTCATTACGCCAATCCTGATTGGCTGGTGATCGCGACGTTTGCGTCACCCCTCCTATAAGTAAGCTTGCGCTACGACGCCACGTCATTCGAAAACCTCTTCTCGCTTCGAGGCATATCTCTGATAGCAGACTAGCTTAACGGTCCACGGTCGGGGAGTTTAAGCTAACCCTTTGACATCGGGCGCTAGCTGCTACCTCTCCAGCCTTCACCATAGTCTGGAGCACGTGCCGCCAATATTAGCACACCAGCTAATATCCTCACTGAACTGTCACACCAGTCAGCTCAGCTTTTCACTTTGGTTAGCACACCAGCTAACGAAATTATTCCTGCTTCTCCTTACTCACGGGGAGGCGGCAGCGCGGAAACTCGCCTTTGTGGCTGCGGGAACAAGATCTCGAGCAAAGACCCACACCAGGTGTGCTCGACATGTTTTGGGCTGGAACATGCCCGCCTGGCGGTGGACGCCCCAGGCTCATGTGTGGACTGTTCCCGCTTCACCATGAAGAGCCTCCGAAGACGGCTAGCGCGCCAAGCTAGCCTCTGCGGCTAAGACCTGTGTCTGTCGTCGTGTGGGCTGCCGCCCAACAACGACGACAAATGCGAAGAGGATGGCGCTCACGGAGCGGACGCTACGGCCAGCTGGGGTTCCCAGGCAGATTTGGCCACAGCGCTCTCGCCCGTGGAGGACGTCCTAGTGCTGGACTACGAGGAAGAAGATGAAGCCATCTCAGAGCTCCTCATTTCTGAGGAGGACGACAATGATGGATTCTTCATTCCGAGCCCGCAGGCTGCAAAGCCGGGCGCGCTGTCAGTTCCCTGGGATGACAGGGAGAGTGCAACAGCCTCCCCCGCCATGTGCATGGACATGCAGTCAGTGTGCAAACGCGCTGCATCCAGGCTCAAAATCCCGTGGCCTGAAGTAGTGGTGGAGACCACCAGATCCCGCTACAAAGGGAAGAAATTGCCTCAGGCCACCAGGGCGACCAGACAGCTGCTCCCCGTTTTCCCGGAGCTCCCGGATGAAGTAGTGGTCTCTTGGAAGGACTGCTCGTTCAGCGGGAAAACCCAGATTCAGGGAGCTTCGTCCCTGGACTTCGAGGGCATGGAGAAGCTTGGCATCCATCGCAAGCCCCCGATGGAGCCGCTGGTAGCAGCACACCTGCATTCCCCAGCTGCCGACTCCCTCCAAAAGTCCCACGTTACCAGCCAAGGCGGACCGCTTCCAGTCCGCCTTGACGGACAGAGCATATAAAGTGACAGCGGTTGCGGTGAGAGCGCTAAATGTGTCCTCCATGCTTTCCGCATACCAAGCGGAACTGTGCGAATTCATGGCTTCCAAGCCGGACCTTGACGTGTGGGATGAGATCACCGTGATAACGGACCTCTGCCTCCGCGTACAGCGCTGCGCAGTCCAAGCCACGGGTAAATCTATGGGGATGATGGTGTTGCAGGAAAGAGCTAGGTGGCTCAACCTGACCAACATGTCGGACCGAGAAAAGGAGGAGATTTTGGACATGCCAATCGTGCCGGAAGGCATCTTCGGGTCTGCGCTGGCATCCATGCAACAGCGGTGTGAGGCTCGGAAGAAGGAGGATGAAGCGCTCCGTTTCTGCCTACCCAGGAAGACGGAACCTTCTCCTCAGGTGACATCAAGGCAGTCCTACGCCTAGGCAACGCCCTGGCCCCCTCCCTTCAAGATCCCCAGACGGCCAAAACCCCAGCCCTCTCCACCGGTCCCTTCCGACCAAGGAGGCAGACAGGGCTGGTCCGGGAAACCGTTGAAGCCTCCGACAACTCCCCCTGCGGGCCAGCCGGCGCAAACCTCCAGCCACAAGGCCAGGAGAAAGAAGAGGACGGCCTGACGGCGCAGCCCTCTCACGGGTGTTAGAACTGGACGTTCCCCGTTCACCAGTTCTATACGACCCGCCAACGAATGTGTGTCCCTCGAGACCTCTGCTGCGAGTTGTTCCCTCAGCCAGAGGACGAGGAAGCTTGAAAGTTGCGACTGCTGTTCCTGTCCCTACAAGTCGCGCAAGCACACGCACATGTTCAAAAATAAACCATGTTCTCCTGTCGCATCCAGACCTGGTCAAGGGCGCAGATGGAAACACAAAAAATAAAAATAAACGGACCGGTCACATCACTGCTCCTGCAGGGGACGCCTCATCCTCACAGGCAGCAGCTTGGGACCGGCTCCGTGAAGCAGTCATTTCCCTGCGCATGCGCAGTGCCGTCCATTCGCGACGACTCTGCTCTGTCGCTAGGGGCCCCGTAAGTCCGCCTTTGAGATCGAAGAGAGACCCTGTAAGGACCTCACACTCCGCTCAAAGAGACAGATGGGCTTCCCTCACAACGTCAGCCTGGGTTCAGCGGACCGTAACGAGGGGATACCGGCTTCAGTTTGCCAGGATTCCCCCTTGCTTTTCAGGGCATAGTTCCCACTCAGGCGGGGGGAGAATCTGCTTGCGCGCTGCAGGAGGAAATCTCTGCGCTCTTGAGGAAAGGAGCTATCAGTCCTGTTCCCGCGGAGCAGAAACACAGTGGCTTCTACTCCAGGTATTTTCTGATCCCGAAACGGGGAGGGAAAGGAATTTGCCCTATCCTGGACTTGAGACCTCTGAACGGTTATCTCCGGAAATACAAATTCAGGATGCTCACACACGCATCCCTGTTGCGTCTGGTACGTCAAGGCGACTGGTTCACCTCGATCAACCCGAAGGACGCGTATTTCCATATTTCTGTGTACCCACCACACAGGAAATATCTGAGATTCACTTTTCAGGGTGTCTGTTATGAATACACAGTGCTCCCGTTCGGGCTCTTCCTGAGCCCGAGAGTGTTTGTGCGCTGTACCGAAGCGGCGATTGCTCCACTAAGGAAGCAGGGCATCCGCTTTGCCACATATCTGTACGACTGGCTCCTTCTGGCTCGATCACAGAGGGAGGCGGTGACGCACACACAGATACTCGTTCGGCACCTGCTCGATCTGGGTTTTGTGCTGAACCACGAAAAGAGTGTGTTAGCCCTGACACGGAATATCATCTTTCTGGGTCTAGAGCTGGATTCGGTCTCGTGCACCGCTCGTCTGTCTTCAGACAGGGTGCTCAGGCTGAGGTCCTGCCTCGCCTCATTCCACTTGCTCAGGGCAGTCCCTTTCAGATTATGCCTGCGGCTGCTGAGTTTGATGGCCTCCGTCATTCTAGTTGTTCCCCTCGGCCGTCTGCATATGAGGGGATTTCAGCACTGGGTAGCCGCACTCAAGCTTCATCCCACGCGTCATGGTGCGCAACGGGTGGTTGTCACCTCGGAGTGCATCAGGGCGCTGCGCCCCTGGCGCCGTCCAACTTTTCTAGGGCAGGGTGTGCCGCTGAGTCCGGTTGTGTCACGGAAGGTGATCACGACGGACGCGAGCCTGTCAGGATGGGGAGGAATTCATGAGGGTCGGTATGTTAGAGGCCTGTGGAGCCCGAACCTCCGACAGTTCCACATAAATTATCTGGACCTGTTCGCCTCCAGCGAGAACGCTCAGTGTCCGCTGTTCTTCTCGATGCGCGATCAGAACGCAGCGCTCGGCGTGGACACACTTGCGCACAAGTGGCCTCACGTTCTGTTGTACGTTTTTCCTCCTCTGGCTCTGATCTCCCCACTCTCGCCAGAGTGAGGGAGCATCGCCACTCGCTGATCCTGATAGCTCCACATCTGCCAGCGATGCACTGGTTAGCGGAGATATATCAGCTCCTGAGAGGACAGCCTTGGCAACTCCCGCTACGGGTCGACATGCTGTCTCAGGTGAGGGGGACAGTGTTCCACCCTCACCCAGAACACCTAAAACTATGGGCCTGGCCCGTGAGTGGTATAATTTAAACACAGCAGGGTTGCCTCAGAGTGTTATATATACCATTCAGAGTGCTAAGGTCTCACTGCAACCCAACCCGGTTTTTGTACCTAAAGTGGTGGGCTCGTTTTCTCCTATTACTCTTACAGCCTTCTCTCCTCCTCCTTTATCCTCCCCGGAGGAACAGCGGTAGAACAGGCTTTGTCCGGTCCAGGCCCTGTGGGCCTATGTGGACAAGACTAGCGGTTTCCGGAGGAGTGATCAGCTCTTTGTGTCCTGGGCAAAGCCTTTTCAGGGCAAGCCCATCTCAAAGCAACGGCTCTCCCACTGGATTGTGGGAGCAATTGCGCTGTCTTATACAAGCCAGGGTCTTCAGGCCCCGGGGGGTCTACGGGCCCACTCCACTAAGGGCCCTCTTTAGGGGAGTGTCCATTCAGGACATATGTGCAGCAGCGAGTTGGTCTTCGCCACTCGCATTTACTCGGTTCCATAAGTTGGATGTCTCGGTTCCAAGTGTGGCGTCAGCTGTATTGGACTCTGAGGCACTACTGGGACATGCACATCCGAGTACTGGGGGTCGCTAGAGATAAGTCTGGCAATACGGGAATCTCCATATCCCATAGTGAGACATTGAAACGAATGCTATGAATGAGAAATATAGGTTACTTGCATAACCCCGGTTCTCAGAGTAGCATGAGTGAGATGTCTCACCAGACAACCCTTCTTGCTGGGGCTAAGCGAGAAGAGGTACTTATTTCAAATGACATGGCGTCGTAGCGCAAGCTACTTATAGGAGGGGTGACGCAGACGTCGCGATCACCAGCCAATCAGGATTGGCGTAATTAGATATATGCTTCTGAGGAATACGGCAAGGGGCGTATCCCATAGTGAGACATCTCACTCATGCTACTCTGAGAACCAGGGTTACGCAAGTAACCTATAGTTCTCCATTAGCATCAGTTCCATGGTACCAGACCTTTTTGGCTGGTTGTAAGGGAGTAAAGTCAGACTTCAGAAGACTGTCAGTCACTGATTCACTCCTGAAAAAGGTAAAGTGGGTTTAGGCTACGTCCACACAGAACCGAACACTGTGTCCGCACAGAAAAGTTTGAGCCTAAAGATGAAACCGCATTAAGCCGTAATAGGCGCTCCAGACCTATGCCAGTTAGTGGCGCAGTAACGCTGCCATAGAAGTAAAGGAAGAAGAGCATGGGGGAAGGGAAAGAAAGCAGGAGAGAGAAAGGAGGCTTTTGTGTGGACTGACAACATGGCTGTCTTCACAAATGCAGTGGAGGAACAAAATGTGTTGTGGTTTTGTTTTGATTTCTTGTGGATTTTACACCAACTCCGGAGTCTGCCATTGTTGTTTGTGTTAGCGCATGTGATGTGTGTTAAGGTCTACGTTTGCTTGCATGCACACACCAATGTGTAGCTGGCTATGCAGATAGGGTTATTAAGACAGGGCCTCAAACTTTCCATCTCTGGGAGCTGGTTTCAAATGGATTCGGTTTCTCAGCCACTACATCTGGATAGGACCCCCTATCCGACCAAGAAGTTTGTTGATAACAGCCAAACCCGGCTTTGCCTTGATGGGGCCTTAGTGTAATAATCTTTATTTCTAAGGGACAAAAATTTAATCCCAAAGAGCATGAAACATTATTTCCAACAAAGTGTTGCCATGAATTGCCTGATCAAATTTAGTAACCCATGCCACCAGGGTTGTGACTGGGTGTAACTAGCTATTCCATGCTCTTTGTACAAAGTCAGCAGTTTTGCTCTCCTCTTTATGCTTTATCTACAAAAGCTAGCTTTTACATTGTAAGAATGCACTTTATTTGAGAGGTGGTGTGGTTTGCTTCTTAAATTAAAACACGCTGGTCATAGTAAGGCAAAACAGTTGCAGAACAAATGTGCTTCAGATCTTAAATATGTCAACATCTTTGGTTATTTGGTCTAAATACTAAATACTCTAAATAGTTTTAGTATGGGCAATTAAGGGTTTTAATTTAAAGTGGCAATTTGTGGGTTTTGCTTCTCTTATTAATCCATATGACCAGACCACTTATTAGGTTTTTACAGTTAAAAAGTTTCTTTGAAAAAGAGTAATAATCACTTAGCCTCTAATTTCAGGCCTCTCATGGAATCAGTTTACATTGAAACAGCAGAAAGGAATGAGCTAAACATCGCATTAAGTTTTTTTTTTTTTTCTCAAACCCTCACATACAAAGTTGTCATAAGTATACTTGTTTTTGTGTAAAATTTATTACTGAATCATTCAGTTTCTATAGAACATTTTATGTTGTTTCTGTGCGTTTCTGGGGTTCTAAAGTTTTCCTTCCTAAAAGAGACATTCATTCATTCATGGAATTCTTAGGAATTATACGTCTAGATTATTTTAAAGTTATGATTGGTTTTGAGTATTTTGATGAAGTTTGTTTTCATATACACAGAGAGTGACACAATTTCTCCTTGGTCTCATTTGCGCAGGGCATTCTTCTGAAGTGGACAAAGGGTTTCAAAGCCAGCGGCTGTGAGGGGAAAGATGTCGTTAAGTTGCTTAAAGAGGCTGTCCAGCGCAAACAGGTCAGTTCATATTTTAAATATATTTGCGGAAAAAAAACAACGTTTATGTAGTCTGTTTTTATAAAATAATATCCAATGTTAATTCTTTCGACAAGCTCTCACAGTTTTATATCTGTATTAAACGCTCAGCAATGAAATAGTCCAGGCATAGTAGGTCTGTGTGTAGATGCCATCTATTTGCGGCAGATTTTCCAGGTAAGGACATAAATGAGGAAGTGCTGGTGGTAGAAGGGCCATTTAATTAAAGCATCCAGCATCTGATTACTACTTTCACTGGGCATGAGCTGATGAACTATGTACCATTACATTGGAAGGATGCAAAGAGCTGTTTCAAGATGTGTGTCTGGTAGCTATACAGTTTTGGTGAAAAGTATGTTTAGCCTTTAATTTAGTAGCTTGTAGAACCAGCTTTAGCAGCAATAATATGATACAGTTATATTGTGCATAATGTATTTCTCTGATCATTGTGGAAGAATTGGCTTGGCCTTTTACCTTTTTTTGTTACATTTCAACCTGTAATGAAAATGTTTTTAATATTTTATTTGATTGATCTCCACAACATGGTCTAAGTTGGTGAAGTAAAATTAGAAAACTATGTATAAAAATAGAAAATTGACATGTGCAAATGCATCTGCCCCCTTTACTATGAACCCCCCTAAAAATGTCTGGTGCACCCAGTTACCTTCAAAAGTCCCATAATTAGTTAAATGAAATCCACCGGTGTGCAATCTAAATATCACATGACCTGTCAGACACCTGCCAGTGTCACATGATCTTTTCTGACACACCTCAGAGGCTGCAGCATCTCTGAGCAAGAGGTGTCACACTGTGAGGACCAAGGAGCTCTCCAAACAAGTCAGGGATGAAGTTGTTGAGAAGTACAAGTCAGTGTGGGGTAATAAGAAAATATCCAAATATTTGATGTTCCCTGGAGCACCATCAACTACATCATCTTCAAATAAAAAGCACATGGTACCACAACAAACAGAGGATCTTTTACCAGAACTCACAGACCGGGCCATTAGGGCATTAATCAGAGAGGCGGCACAGAGTCCAAAGGTAATGCTGTGTCCAGACCAGACGCCTTTTGAGCGTCAAAAAGGCGTCCAAGACCTCAACTTGGATGCTTGTGCACATAAAAGTCTGACGTGCTGTCTTGCGACTCAACGCTTTGCTGCGCGTCAGTCAAAGTTGCCCCCGTTGGGAGGAGCTACCCTGTTCTTTTCCTCTGCCGGACTCTCTGTAAAACTGCGGATGAAATCAAAAGAGTGGCTTGGCTTTTTTTACTGAATAATATAATATAATCTGTGTCGTGTCTGAATTCACCAGATAATTCCGAGGCATTTTGAATTTGGTGACATTCACCACTTACAGCAGAAGCTGTGCACTGGCGAAGGTCACTCTCAGTGGGCATCTCGATATTAACATTTCTGAGTGATCTGAAGTAAACATTTTTGCTGTCGGAAAATCCCCCAATACATCAAAAAGCGGAGTCGGAGGCTCTCTGATTGGTGGAAAGCCCTGCATCCAGCTGCAAAAGTTCAGATTTTTCCAACTCTAGTCTCGGCCGCCCTAGAGGTACTTAACACGCGGCAAACCACATTTGTAGTAGATAGTAGAAACATTGATCAGCAACGCTGCTATTGGCTGTTCAGCATGGCCAAAGAACGGCCACAGTTTTTCTCGCAAGCACAACACGAGCTTTTAATGGAAGGTTATGCCGAATTTGAGTCATTAATTAAAACACCTCAGAATCTGTTAAAGCCAGGAGAGAGGGCTGGCAAAAAGCGTCAGACAAATTAATGTTTAATACTGTCCATGGTAGATGTTTCTATCACTTTCTACAGTATGAATTTTTGCATTTTAATAATTTGATATTTACTTTGTTCTTTTATATCAGAGCCTCCACGGGACCCACTAGAACATGGGAACAAGTAAAAGTGAAATACAAGAATATTCTACAAAATGGTAGCCTTTAATTATTATACTTTATTTTAAAAAGGCACTTATGTCAAGAGATCCAAATTTCAGTGTCATTCCTTAGACACTGGAAGTAAAGGACGCATGCAAACTTGGAATTTTAACAAAATAAAATCCATACTATCCATAAAAAATGAAAATTTTCCTTTTCCAAGTCATCCACAGTTTACACAGTAAAACTGTATTGCTCCGTGTCTAGATAATCCATCCATAGTTTTTTCTAATACAATATACGGCTCGACAGGAAGCAAGCCTTTCAAAGTAAACTAAACTTCACAATAAAATGGCCCGAACAAATCTTCTTACTATAGGATAAAAATAAAAAGCAAACCATCATACAAATAACTTAAATATTTTAGATTTATGGCTCCAACACCACTTTTTCCTCTTTAAAAGCCACTGTTAAATGATGTTTGTCTGTTTATAACAGCCACCAAGAAAATCTCTCTACAATTACACTGTCGCGCTGCGCTAAAGGATCCTGTCTATTGCGCAATACGCGATTAATTCGAAAAACTCTGCAAATTATTCTTGCACCTTCCGCAACAGGTTGCAGTCGTAAAAATGGACATGGCTACGGCAGACTTCCCATCTCCTTCGCTTATACAGCCATGATCTAATCTTGTTTACATGAAATAAGCCTGCTCTGGAGCAGGCTTAAGCTGGCGCACATGTTGCTATGACAACAAGTGCAGGATGTCTTTCGAAGAACCAAACGATCCAAGATCATGCCAATCCGTCAACAATCAAATCCTGCTAACTGAGTTAGTGACGTACGAAGAACGGACCCCAGGTAGGTTACAACTGCACTGATGCACATGAGCGTAACGTTGCTCTGAAACATCTGTGCCATACTGTTAGCTTAGCACGTAGTACCGTTACGTACCGTTAGCGTAATTAGCATTAGTTGTGCTAATTTAGTTGCTGAGAGCGACTCTGAGAAAGGAGACGACAATTTTTTATCTTTAGTGAGGAGTTGTGGTTAACCCCATTGCGAGGTGTGACGCTGTCTTTTAAGGGCTGTGATTGGCTGACAAAACCCCCCAGAAATATGGTCCTAGTAATCAATGGAGAAACCGATTTGACTGGATTAAGAAATTTGTGACATGAGGATGAAATTTAACTAAATTAAATAATTGTCACACAGGATCGAAATGTTTGAACATACTGTGTTTACATCCTTATCATTATTCTGATTTGCGTGTTGTCTACTCGCCATACTGGTCATCTTACTACTTCATCTAGTTGATATTGACATGTATTCGGCTTTCAGCATTATACTGGGATTGCCTGTTTGTATAAAGTGGTTGTATTTGATAAACCAACCAACATAAAATGGGGAAAGAAATGGTGGAAAAAAAAACACAATGCACAAAGGAGCAGCACCTTTCTGGGAAGTGTATAGAGGAGTGTTTTAAAGGTAAGTTGGTCCCAGGATCATTGCGCAAGGAGGCATACTTTGAAGTGCATTGCCACAGATCTTTTTCTCTGCTTTTATGCACCAGCTTGGAAATTGAGAAGCACTCTGTGCAGCAATCAAAAACCAGAGAGGAGATTATATTAGTCAAGCAAACTTCTAGATGGCCATTTAAGCCATCTCAAAAGCAGAAATTGCATTATGTACAATATAGAAAATACTTTCTCACGTCTTTTTTCTAGCATTGCTTTTTCAAATAAACTTGTAGTTTATTATATATCTGAAGATGTATTGTTTGACTGTAAATGTCAGCCGCCACAGTACTTGTAACTATTACTATATAATTACCAATTGTAATCAGCAATTTCAACTGACATCTATCATTTTACAATAGTTATAATTATTTCCACTCACCTTTCTGGAACCTGATGAAATTATTTTTTTGTGTTTGTCGCCATGGTGTGAAGGTTGTATGCAGTTTTTTGTATGTCTTTCTCTCAACCCGGCAGCAGTATTGCTGCTCTGATACAATTTAATTGGACCCCATATTAGAGAGTAGGGCCACAGGCAGTTTGACTTAAGGTGGTTAAGTTGTAATAATAGGAGAAGAATTCAGATAAGCTTTTAATAACCCAAACATTTGGAGGATGTTATGTTTTCCTGGGTGTATTTACCTCAGTCTTATCAGACCAAACAATGTGCTTGAATTTCTCCCTTCTTCAACAACTTTAATTTCAGCATTTTCTTGAAACAAACAGTAAATTTTTCCACTGGGAGAGTATGTCTATTACTGCCTGAGCAGTCCCACAATTTCAGACTCCTGCCTTGTTCCTCATACCATATTTAAATCACCTATCGTTTTTTTTTTTTTCCCAAATCACGTCAGGACTAATTGTTTACATCCTCGTTACTGCAGCAAGCAGGCTTCTGCCTATTTTTAGATGGTCAACCAACTTGTCTTATTCTTTTTATGTTTGTGAAACATTGGTAATCACAACACGTTGAGTCTCCTTTTATTCTTTTAAGCAGAATGTTGTTGCGGCACAGTAGTCTACGAGAAAAACTTGCATTATGATTTTTTTCCATAGATGTCACTTAAACTGTGGCAGACAGTTTGACCCCCTCCTAAAGTTTTAAAGTACTCTACAAGAAGCAAGAGTTCAGTCTGTGTGATGTTCAGACCAATATCTCAAACATTGCTGAAGGCTTTCACACAGAGGAGGTTTCAGCTTGGTTTGTCCTGGCAGGCACAGATTTTCTTTTAATAGGAACGCTGATGGAATAGACTCGATAACCTTTTCTCCAAAACTTTGACTGTTTGGCTGTTAGCAGGCCACTATCTGTTTAAGAGTTTAATGGTTAGAATCTAACAGAAAGTAAGTGTATGGAGACAATTACAGGAAAAACCTTTTCCGTGCTTTTTAGTTCCAGCAGTGAGCAGCTAAAGTGACGGAGACCCCTGCTAGCACCTGGTTAAAAAAGCAGAACAGAGATAAAGGTTAAAAGGAGAAAAAAAACTGTATATAGTTTGTTTTTATTCACCAGCCGAAGCAAAGTATTTTCCTTTATGCGGGCTTATCCTTGAATTCAGTGATTGTAAGCGGGTTCTGGATGATTTATTATTTATTTTTTGTTCCGTATTGATCTGTCTCATCGTTATTGTGCTTTTTTCTGGTTCATTGTTGAAAAGAGATTTTTGTGATTTTGTTTCTATATCCAGAAATTTGACTTGAACTTTGTGGCGGTGGTTAATGACACAGTTGGAACCATGATGACCTGTGCCTATGAGGACCCCAGATGTGAGGTGGGCCTTATTGTAGGTAAGTCTGTCTGTTCCACTTCTTTCTTGCCTGATTTTTAAAAGTATAAATGTCTTAACTGTGAGCCAAAAGTTTCTCTGATATTTACTGTCATCAGCATTTCTTTCACATCCCTCTCTTTACTTCAGGCACAGGAACCAATGCCTGCTACATGGAGGAAATGCAAAACATCGAAACAGTGGAGGGGAACGAAGGCCGCATGTGTGTCAATGTGGAGTGGGGAGCATTTGGTGAAAATGGTGAACTGGACGACTTTTGCACGGAGTTTGATCATGCTGTCGATGAATGCTCCAACTATCCAGGGAAACAGAGGTATCTGAATTAGAAGAAGGCATCAACAGGTTTTGTCAATCAATAGGAATAGGAATGTATACAGAAAGAAAAGGTGCAAATGCACACTGCAGCTTCTTTGTGCAGCTAATACAAAAAAACAGCAGAGATGTTAGTAAACTTGTTTGATTTAAATAGATTTATTCCTATTTATTATTTAATAAGAAATGTTTGACTGCATTAAGTCATATTTATTCATACATATATGATTTAAATTAGTAGATTATTTATATACTTTAATTATTTTCTTTCTTTTTTTATTATTCTATGTTTTTGTTTTCCAGTAATTATTTAAGAGCAGGTGTAAGCGCTGATAACCTTGGTGCTCATGCCCCTTCCTGAATTTGGAAACTAGACATCTGTGTGTCCAAAGCTGTGCAGACAGTGGGAAAATATGCCTGTGATAAAATGTCTGTCTGTACATAATAATGCTGTGCAGGCATGAAAACATCTCTGTTAATGTGTCTTTTGTTTTCTTATTTATTTTTTGAAGGTATGAGAAGCTGATCAGTGGCATGTACCTTGGAGAGATAGTGAGGAATGTGCTACTGGATTTCACCGCTAAGGGTCTGCTGTTCAGAGGCAAAATGTCAGAGCGGCTAAAGACACGGGGCATCTTCGAGACCAAGTTTTTGTCACAAATTGAAAGGTGAGCTATCCAACATTCTCACTGTGTTTCCTTCACTCAGCCACGTGTGTCAATGTAATTGTGTGGAAAGAACAAAAAAAAGTGTACCACCCTAATTTATCAACTCTGTTGCTCTGGTGTGGCTTTTGGGTGCCACACCCATGAATCTATCCCGTGGACAGAGGTTTTTGTTATCTGAGGCAATCTTTGCTTGCTCGTATTACAGTGTAGTGAATTCCTGCCTCGTCTCATCTCCCACAGGAGAATAGTACAGTATAGATGGAACAGTACAGCCCAGTGGAGGCAGGACCATGGTATGGTTTTCTATGAAATGTGAGAACCCATACCACTCTCAAAATGGAACTGCTGAATCCTGAGCTCTTCTAAGCAGAAGCTGACCAGACACCCCTGACGTGCTCAGACAAGGTGCCAGCAGTCTTTATAGCCAGCATGTAGTTCTCTATATAAATGTAAAAATTTGACAGTAGCTCACTCTGGTTGCATACAGAGTTTTTTTTTTATCAAAGATTATCATGTTCTGCAGGCATAGTAGTTGTTATTTTTGTGTTTTCTCCTTTGTTTTTGCTCAGTTTGTTAGTAAATAAAGCCTTTCGTGTTTGTTTGTTCATTTATTATTTATTTTAACGAAAGTCCGCACTGCGCATGCGCAGCAGGAGTTAAAACAAGGAAGCGGCTAACGACTATTAGCATCTCCCACTGAAACAATGAAGAATCCAAGATCTAGTGAAAAAAAATGCAAAGAAATATGATTCCAAGAGGGATTAGACTAGAATGTCACTGGGAATACAGTATGAACATTGGTGTTCACTGAAGCGAACGCTAAACCTGCAGATTGCTAAGATGTGACGGCAGACTTGACTGACGTGAGTAAATGTTCTGCTATGAGGCTCTTAAAGTTGTTGTAGATCAGTTTAGTTAATTAATAACGGTTGGTCTTCGATCACGGCGAGCTACCACTTTACTGCGAGGCATTTCAGAGCATTAGGCTCGGTCCGGCATTGTTTAATTTTGATTTATTAATTAAGCAAACTGGCATTATGATAGTTCTGCAATACTGTCACTAGATGGTGCCACATCTGTTTATATCTCCTAATCGTGGTGCGGGGGCTATATTCATCCACAAAAAGGACCATCAAAACATTATCATGATGGAGGCTTGGTGTATATAACCTTATTTTATCATCATCAAACGTTTTTTGTTCTTTTCTGAAGCATATAATGTAGCTACATACCTTTAAAAAAAAAAAAATACGATAACCAAATAAAAGAAAAGAAATTGCAATTTTAAAATGTTCTGTAAAATGTAATGAATACAATTTCTGGTTGAGAACAAATAAAGATAACCCTTGAAGTGAGGGAACAACAAGATGGGATCAAAGAGCCTGTCTGAGTCCTTCAGTATGAAGACTGTATAGCAGCTCATGGGTGTCAAAAGAGTTTAAAGAGATCTCCAGAGAATTTCAATTCATGTATTCCACTGAACAAATAGTCTGAGGGGAGGACCTTTTAAACAAACACCAACATGCCCAGGTATGGTCCAAGCATGTCAGCATATAACTTCCTTTGCGTAGTCCAGCTCAATAGGGCCTGTTCTTCAAGCTAATAACAGCTAGCATTAGCCTACACTGTCTGGGAGGTATAAAACTGCACTGATGCACATTGAAGAGCTTTACTGACCATTCTTTGTTGCTCTTAAAACATCCGTGTCCTACTGACCATTGACCATGCTGTAATTTCAGCGTAATTTTGACAACTTTCAGCATAATAGTGCGTTGTGCTGAAATGTGCTGGCAGGATCCCTGACAGCGCCTCGCTGAGGTTAATTTCAGTCAAAATGGATAAAAGCAGCTAAGAGGTGACACAGTGTCCTCACATTTTTCTCAGATACACATTGGTTTTGTCTTTTGTCGACAAGTAAAATAAGGTTAATTTCTGTTTTTTAAGGGCAGTTAAATATTTTTCTTTACCAGAGACAGACTTCGTTATGATATGCAGTTCAATGTGTCCAGAGTCTTGCACGGCATGACCAAATGTCATCATCTTTGGTGCCAGGCACAAACTGGAAAATGGGTGTCCAACACAGTAGTGGCATTTAACACTTACAGAACACTCACATGTTCCATCAGACCATATCTGGGTATCAGTGTTTCCAGCTGGAGTCCACAAAAGAACAGAGAAGAGCATCTCTTACAGCAGATAATCAGTGATGGGATGTGAGACAGACTACAAGTGTGGGAGGAAAATCAATGCTGAAGACATAAACACACTGCTCTGATTAAAATTTCAGTCACACTTGACAGATTTTTGGCTGCTGGTGTGACCAGTGTGGTCACTCACACTTTGGAGCACTGTGGGCATGTGTCAAAGTTAATATATTACACTTTATTTGTGGAGCTTCTAGAAAACAAGGTTACAACGTAATTGTAGTTTCATAGAAATGAGAGATCATATACCGGTAATCCTGATATACAGATGCTGATCATTGTGGTAGGAAAGTCAAACCATAACTGACCTCCAAGACTTATTGAATAAGGAGATGGTGAAGTGGTCAAGTTCCAGCACTTTATTGAGAAACAGAGCAGAGATTACATAGATGAAAATAATCGCACCCAGCAGTCCAGCTGCAGCCTATCCGTCTGCCCCATCTCTGTCCCTCCTCGCTCTCTGGCTCTCCCTAATACTTGACAATGGCCTTGCTGTGAGACAAAACAGAGACAGTATATCCTAGACAATCATCATCCCGTGCAGTAGCTACGCAGCATTTGGCCTTGGCAGTCAGCAGGACCGTGGAGCCGATATGAAGTCCTCGTGTCTCCAGGCCTCCCATGTCCAAGAGGCATCAGGTCATAGTGACTTTAGGATAATATTCCAATAACATATATTAAGAATATCATGAAAAAGTTGATTTATTTTCAGTAATGCCATTCAAAAAGGGAAACTTGTATATTATATTCATTCCTTACACAGATACCAATATATTTTAAGTGCTTATTTCTTTTAGTTGTGATGACTGACAACTAATGAGAACCCAAAATTAAGTATCCAAGAAAATTGGAATATTGCTAAAAGGCTGGCTGTTCACAGAGCTCTGTGTCCGAGCGCATTAATGGAGAGGCGAAGGGAAGGAAGGGATGTTGTAGAAAAAAGTAATAGAGATGACCGCACCCTGGAGAGGATTGTGAAACAAACCTCATTCAGAAATGTGGTTGAGACAGCTGGAGTCAGTGCATGAAGAACCACCACAGACGTATGCAGGACCTGGGTTCAGCTGTCACATTCCTCATGTCAAGCCACTCTTTAACAAGAGACAGAAGCGTCTCACCTGGGCTAAAGACAAAAAGGACTGGACTGCTGCTGAGTGGTTCAAAGTTATGTTCTCTAATTAAAATAAATTTTAATTTAAGAATCCATGTTGGCATCCAGTGTAAAGTTTCCACATTCAGTGATGGTTTGTGGTGCCGTGTCATCTGCTGGTGTTGCTGCACTGGGTTTTCTGAGGTCCAAGGTCAATGCAGCCGTCTACCAGGAAGTTTTAGAGCACTTCATGCTCCCTGCTGCTGACCAACTTTATGGAGATGCAGATTTCATTTTCCAAAGCTACCAGTACCTGGTTTAAGGACCATGGTATCCCTGTTGTTTATTGGCCAGCAAAACTTGCCTGACTTAGACCCCATAGAATATCTGTGGGGTATTGTGAAGAGGAAGATGTGATACGCCAGACCTAACAATGCAGAAGAGCCACTATCAGAGCAACCTGGGCCCTTATAACACCTTAGCAGCACCACAGACTGATGGACTCCATGCCACGCTGCAATGCTGCAGTAATCCAGGGAAAAGGAGCCTTAAGTACTGAGTGCTGAACATGCCCATACTTTTCAGTTGACCAACATTTCTGGAACTTCTTTGGAGTGTGTGTTTTGACCCATCTTCAGTATTCTGGCTGAGAAAAGAAGTTTCCTTATCCAATATTTTATGGTACATGAAGCGCTTGATTCTGCCCTCAGTGTGGTAAAGTCGTCTTGGAGCCTTCTGAATGCTTTAGGTCAGTGTATTCGGCCTGCAGGTTTTAGGTGTTTCTCTTGCGCCCAGATTTTCTGTGATATCAGTGCGTTCTCAGTGCCTGTGGTGCCAGCTGCCTTCAGTCCTTAATCACCTCCTGCCGTGTAGCTGTGGGTCGATCCCTCACCTTTTTTGAGATCATCCTCACCCAATGAGGCAAGATCCATGGAGAGCAAGTCAGAGGGGAGGTGATTGTCATTTTATTTTTCTTCTATTCTTGGGTAATCTGAGCAGCAGGTATCACCTTCTGACTAACCACCCTGCTCATGGTGTTAAAGCCCATTTCAGCCTTGTGCAGAGCCAATGTCTTGCCTCTGACGTCAACAGCTCCTATTTTTAACTTTGATTCATTTAATTTTCTTGATTTTGTGACTTCCAACATGAAATAAAGCCACTAAGAAATGTAAAACTATATCTTTAAAATACTTCTGTCCTTTCAAAAAGCTCTGACTCCTAAACAGCTCTGATGTAAAGCACCCATAAAGGGCTTTATGCAAACAAGGCCAGTTTCTCTTCAGAAACTGTGATTAGATCAGCTGCAGTTTAGTATTTTTTAGCACTTAAACTGCATTCTTTTCACATTATACTACAAACTGCGACATAAAAAAAGGAGGCTTGTCTTTGACTGTAAACGTTTTGAGACTGGGACACAGGTTTGCCTTCCAACAGCACAGATGCACTAAACTTGCAACCAGAGTGCTATAGATCAAAGCTTATTCATGTGTTAAAATGGCCCAAAGTTCACACAATCTATTTCAGTTCACTTTATTTATATAGTGCCAGATAGCAACACACATCATATTAAGGCATTATACAAAGTATCCTATTGAATCATACTGACAAACTGTTTGAAAGTTTGAATCTAAAGTTGAATCTAAAGAAACCCTGCAGATTGCATCAAGTCATTGACTCGTACAGCAGAACCAGAACTAGGCTTAGTGTGAATGGCCATCATCCTCACTGAGGATATGAGAAGACAACACATACACACCAAAAGTCCTATTTGTTTTGTGTGCTGAACAGAATGACAGGCCAGATGTAGCTACTATGAAGAGGAGAAACCATACATAAAATTAAAAGTTGAAAATGAACGGTGGAACTCAGCAGAGTGAAAGGAATTGATCTTGATGTCCTCCAGCAGCCCTAAGCCTACAGCAGCATACCTCAGGGTTCCCGCCTGTGCATTTCAGCGTTCAGTGTGACACGGATTTTTGAGAGCAACATAGAAAAGTGAGTAAAGCTCCTGAAGGCGCATCAGTGCAGCTATAAACATGAGCTCATGCTAGCTGTCATTAGCTTATTGAACAGCCTCATGCTGCACAACACAACGTTCCGCTGTGGGAATGCATCTAGAGAAGCAGCAGAACGATACACCAGCGCGCGCCCCATCCACCGTTACGCTCACAAAATAATTATGGTGAGTACCCTGTAACTATAGAGATAGCTCAGGAAAACCTAAGCCCCTCTCACCAGGGTAAGGCATTTATCAAAAAGGAAAGTTTTAAGATTAGTCTTAAAAGTAGACAGGGTGTCTGCCTCACAGACCAAAACTGGGAGTTGGTTCCACAGGAGAGGAGCCTGATAGCTGAAGGATCTGCCTCCCATTCTACTTTTAGAGACTCTAGGAACCACCAGCAGACCTGCAGTCTGAGAGCGAAGTGCTCTGTTAGGAACATACGGGGTAATCAGAGCTCTGGTATATGATGGAGCTTGATTATTAAGGGCTTTATACGTTAGAAGGAGAATTTTAAATTCTATTGTTGATTTTATTAGGAAGCCAATAAAGGAAAGTCAAATTGGAGAAATTTGATCCCTATTTTAATTTTCATCAGGACTCCCACTACAGCTTTTTGTATCAGCTGAAGACTTTGAACTGTATTTTTTAGGACTGCATGATAGTAAACAATTACAATAGTCTAGCCTTGAAGTAACAAATGCATGGACTAGTTTTTCAGCATCACCCCTGGACAGAATGTTTCTAATTTTGGCAATATTCTAAGGTTCAATTCAATTCAATTTTATTTATATAGCGCCAAATCATGAAACATGTCATCTCAAGGCACTTTACAAAGTCAAGTTCAATCATATTATACAGATTGGGTCAGATTATACAGATTGGTCAAAAATGTCCTATATAAGGAAACCAGTTGATTGCATCAAAGTCCCGACAAGCAGCAGTCACTCCTGGGGAACCGTAGAGCCACAGGGAGAGTCGTCTGCATTGTACATGGCTTTGCTGCAATCCCTCATACTGAGCAAGCATGAAGCGACAGTGGGAAGAAAAACCACCCATTAACGGGAAGGAAAAACCTCCGGCAGAACCGGGCTCAGTATGAACGGTCATCTGCCTCGACCGACTGGGGTTACAGAAGACAGAACAGAGACACAACAAGAGAAACAAAAAAGCACAGAAGCACACATTGATCTAGTAATCTGTTCTACATTAGATGGTAGTAGCGGGTGAGCCGTCTTCTCAGGATGATGTCACAGTTAACAGAACGCCAGACCAGGTGTACCTACTATGAAGAAAAAGAGAGAGAGCAAAAAGTTAAAAGCTGAAATGACGACAGTCATTTCAATGTAATACAATGCAAAACTGGAGAACAGTAGACTGAAGAACAGTAGAAATCAGTAGAGTGAGAAAATTAGACCCTGATGTCCTCCAGCAGCCTAGGCCTATCACAGCACAACTATAGAGATAGCTCAGGGTATGAGCCACTCTAACTATAAGCTTTGTCAAAAAGGAAAGTTTTAACATTAGTCTTAAAAATAGATAGGGTGTCTGCCTCACGGACCAAAACTGGGAGTTGGTTCCACAGGAGAGGAGCCTGATAGCTAAAGGATCTGCCTCCCATTCTACTTTTAGAGACTCTAGGAACCACCAGCAGACCTGCAGTCTGAGAGCGAAGTGCTCTGTTAGGAACATACGGGGTAATCAGAGCTCTGATATATGGTGGAGCTTGATTATTAAGGGCTTTATACGTTAGAAGGAGAATTTTAAATTCTATTCTTGATTTAACAGGAAGCCAATGAAGGGAAGCTAAAATTGGAGAAATATGATCCCTCTTGTTGATTTTCATCAGAACTCTTGCCGCAGCATTTTGAATCAGCTGAAGACTTCGAACTGCATTTTGTGGACTTCCTGATAGTAAAGAATTACAATAGTCCAGCCTTGAAGTAACAAATGCATGGACTAGTTTTTCAGCATCACTCCTGGACAGAATGTTTCTAATTTTGGCGATATTCTGGAGGTGAAAAAAGGAAACTCTGGAAACCTGTTTAATATGGGATTTAAATGACATGTCTTGGTCGAAAACAACACCAAGATTTTTAACTTTATTACCAGAGGCCAAGTTAATGCCATCCAGATTAAGGGATTGATTAAGAACTTTATTTTTTGAAGACTCTGGCCCAAAGATTACAACTTCTGTCTTGTCAGAATTTAAATGCAGGAAATTTAAAGTCATCCAGCTTTTGATGTCATCAAGACATGACTGCAGTCGAAGTAACTGATTGGATTCATCAGGATTTATGGATAAATATAGCTGAGTGTCATCAGCATAACAGTGGAAATTAATCCCATGCTGTCTGATAATTTTGCCAATCGGAAGCATATATATAGTAAATAGAATTGGTCCAAGGACTGAACCCTGTGGTACTCCACAAGTGACCCTAGAGTTTGAGGAAGATTTCAAAGTAGGAAAGCCTAGAAACCTGTTTTAATATGGGATTTAAATGTCATGTCTTGGTTTTACTTTTAATGAGGTCAGTTTAATGCCATCCAGATTAAATGATTGATTAAGTATTTTATTTTTTTTAAAGATGACAACTTCTGTCAGCTGAATTTAAATGCAGAAACCTTTAAGTCATCCAGGTTTTTGTGACTTCAAGACATGCCTGTAGTCTACAAAACGTATTTGCTAAGAAGAGTAAACAGAAATGTCATTGTCTACATGTGCAAGACTGGTAGAGGCATACCCCGAAATAATGAATACAAATGCACACCACTCTTTTCAGAACTGTGTTCTTTGAACCATGCATCATTTTCCTTGCATCTCCTAATTATCTTATGCTCTGATGTAAAACCCCAATAAAGTGTAATGTAACAAAATTGAAAGGATCAATGGGTATGATTTGTTTTCCCAAGCACTGTGTCCCTGGGTGGACATAAGTCTGGAAGCTCATTTTCTATTCCCATCAGCAAATATTTCTGAATTTTGTGTGATATTTGTGCAACTGGAAGGGGTAGTGGTGTGCTGTAGATGGTTAAATGTCAGTGGAACAGTGGCAGATGATCGTGAAAATAAATGACTTGGCACCAAGGTTGCATTCAAGTACTACATAGAGTAGTATGTCCACAATTCCACTATTTACCTGGACCTTTAATTTACCTTACCTGACCCACAGCCTCACAAATCTGATCACTGACAGAAAATGGCCATGTTTTCCTCACACGGGCCTCTTTCAGTTTCATTTTACTGTTACTGTTCTTTTTTCATCTAGCAGTTCTGTCGCATTTCTGTTCTGGATCTGGTAAAAATTGCTTTATCTCTTTGTTTCCCATTTTACAGCTTGTCCTTTTTACTTTGTACTTGCTGCAAATTGTTTTTTCTCTTCATTTTTACCCAGTTAAAAGAAAATAAACCATGTATTTGGATTTTTTCATGTATATAAAAATAAAACATTTGACAGATTTTTAGTCAGCTAAGAGCTTAATAGGTTGGCAAAAAAAACCTCCAATGGTCTTGTTTCTACTTCTTTATAACAAGGGTGGTAGCAACAATTCATGTAAGGACGGAGTTAAAATGAATATTTGTAAACCTGCTTCGTATTGGTCCATGAACGCGTGATTGTTCCTGTTCCCACAGCGACCGTCTGGCCATGCGTCAGGTCCGCTCCATCCTGCAGCACCTGGGCCTCACCGGGTCCACGTGTGATGACAGCGTTCTGGTGAAGGAGGTGTGCAGCGTTGTCGCTCGCCGTGCAGCCCAGCTCTGTGGCGCCGGTTTAGCAGCCCTTGTTGACAAGATACGGCAGAACCGCAACCAGAATCAGCTCTCCATCACCGTGGGAGTGGACGGCACCCTTTACAAGACGCACCCTCAGTAAGGAACAGTTTAATCGGAAAAGTTGATCATTTTAGCCTCACATATTAAACAAGGTAGTATTTGGTTGATTTATGGATCAATCCTTCATTGTTATTGTTTTACTTTAAAGCTTCCCAGTTGCTACAGTCTTACTGTACATTAACCAAAAGCAGAAGCCGTTGTTTTCAGGGTTGTAACGACATCTGGTGATATTAGAACAGTATTCCTTATCAAACTGAAGTTTTACTGTCCGGTTGCTGTCAGCATGTTACTTCGTCTCATGAAGCTACTGTAAGCTATTATTCAGCTTTTGATTGGCCTCTGAAGGAATCATGTGTCACCTCTAAGCAGGAAGGAAGCTTTTACTTTTTTAACTGGTAGCATTTAGAGCAAGGCAAGTTTATTTATATTGCCCTTTTCCGTAATAAGACGATTCAATAAAAACAGAAGCAGACTAGGTCCAAATGATTTTTAAGCGGGTTAGCAATGCCGAAGTCGGCATCTGCTTCGAAGCACAAACTGTCTTTTGTGATAATGGGAACAATGAAATGCACAGTTTCTGTTCCAACACAGTATTATTGTGAAACTGGTATCTGGTATCAATTAATGAGCTTGGTTTATTGGTTCACTGTTGGTTATTTTTGAGTATGCTGTGATGAGGACTCCAGTCCTCTAGGGTTGCTGTCCTGCAAGTTTTTCGATGTTTAAACACACCCAACTGAAATGACCACATCTTTTTCGTGGCTCCTGCAGAACTCTGTGTCCAGCAGAGGAGAATATTCCACATCTAAAACTTGCAGAACGCTGACCCTCCTGGGCTGAGGTTTCCCTCCTCTTCTGTAAAGTCGCTAAGTTTTTCTCTATTCTCTGCTCCTTTTGCTCTGAAGTTTCTCCAGCATCATGCAGGAAACCCTGCAGGATTTGGCCCCACAGTGTGAGGTGACTTTCCTCAAGTCGGAGGATGGCAGCGGGAAAGGAGCAGCGCTCATCACAGCTGTGGCCTGTAGATTCAAGAGCGAGAAGCTGCTATGAATCCACTGGACGAGAGCGGAGCTGCAAGGGGTTTCTTCCTTTGGGTCGACACATACTGTGCAGTCCATCAATATTCTGTAGTTTAGAGTTTTCTGCATGTTTATCCCATGTAGGTGTCTGAGTTTTATGGTATGACGCGATGCTGTGCCGGAAGTTGGGTGTAAATTAAGCTCAGAACTCACAGCTCTGCTGTGTGTGGTAATGAATCTACACCTTGAGTCAGACTTTACTGTTACGAGCATTGGACCTTTGTTTTTTTTAACACTCCCCAATTGTCTTTTATTTTTATACCCACATTGTAGTTGTTTTGTGAGTCAACTTTGAATAATTCGACTTTTAGCAAATTTACAGTATGATGAGTTCAGAAAAACCCTTTAATAGACCAAAGATGAGCAGATCAGGACATGAAGCAGCTATTTTAGTATCTCTTTGATAACTTTAAGTTTTAAAAGAATTTCACATTGAATGTTAGAAGGTACGCACAAAAATGTTTTTTTTAAGCCATTTTGGGGGTGTTGTGTTTTAAAATTGTACCGTTGGCCACAGGTAGGCCTGTCACGATAACAGATTTTGCTGGCCCATAAATCTTCTGAAAAATTATCGCGATAAACCACAATATTGTCATTTGGAGACATTTTTCAGCTAATATGATAAATGACATAATAATCCAAGTATATCCGCTTGACACATAACGACACCAATTACATTTTTCTTCAAACTAGTGTTTCTGTGGCTCTCTCTCACGAGGCCCTCATGCTAAACTTTGAGCATGTGCCTACCTGACGCATGATTTAACTCCTCTTACACTGAGGTAACGAGAAGGGGGGGGGGGTGTAGACACCGATGCGCTGTACTGAAACCTTTTGTTATCTACAAAAAAGAAACCCATGGGGGGGAAAAAGTAAGCATGCATACACAAATTATCAACCTTATATTAATTAATCACGAGATTAAATTGATTGTGACTAATTGATTTATTGATTATCGTGACAGTCCTAGCCACAGGTTGAGAGCTTGTTAACATGCTCAAAAAACCAAAACTGTTTTTAAAACTTGAGAAAACTGTGAATCTTTTAGGAGGCAGCAAATAACTGGAAGTAAAAATAATTCCAACTGTGCTGTACTGATTGCTCCAAGCTTATGGTCTGTCCTAAAAAGGAAAATATCAACAGTTCCAGATAAAGCAAGGAATAAATCGCAGGGGTCTTGATTTGCTTTCCCGAAAGGGAAGAAACCCGAGGTGATCCCAACGAGGGCAGACCTGTTGCTGGGAGGTGGAGAAGCTGAAGATGAGAAAGAGAACAATCTGCACCCTGGCTGGACCCGTCAGTTTCATATTCTGCACAAAAAAAAATGTATTTTCATGCTTTTGAACACATTGATTAACTTACAAGGGAAAGAAATCCCCTGAAAACATAAACCGTTATTGAACCACTGTAAATGCTTCATTTTCATTATTTCATCCAACCAAGGCCAACATAATAAATCTTGTCCGGCTATGTTTTTTTTTTTTTTTTTCTTGTTTATCTGTCGTCATAGAGACTAGCAGGTCACTGTCTGGCCTTTTGTTATTTTTAGATTTGGGTATCTGCAAGCCAACAAACATCAGCTGTTGGCCCGGGTTCACAGATGGGCTGCGCTGATCAGCAGCTCACAGGAAACTACTAGAAATGTCCGTCAAAGGCTGCTGAGGGCAAGAGATGTTACAATGCATAACAAAGGCTGTAAACGGAAAGGAAAACTTTTACTTCAAGCCCAATCCAATGTTCCCATTTATTCATCTGCTTTAAGTCCCAAATGCATTTGCCGCATTATACTTTAAAGGTCTATTGAAGGTTCTGACTCGTATTTCCCTCTGTTCTTGAGAAAAAGACCATATGCTTGCGTTTTGACAGATTTGTGGTGAGCCCTGTATGAAATATTGATCAAACTGGATCTCATGTTCAGTGGAGGATTGAGCCAAACACACAGAAGTGGACTTGTGATCATGTTTAAGCCGGCGATCAAAGTTTCATGATGTCTGGAAAATATTCAAAGCCTTCACTAATTAATGATTCAGAGCTTACCTTGTTTTCGTCCTTGAGATGTTTTGTTAAAACCACAGTGGCCGTTACAGAATTAAATTAAACGTGGGGGGAGGGGGGAGAGGGATATCTCTTTAATGTCTTCTGAATATAACAATATATAATAGACCTTTGTAAGCAGCAGAAAAGCAAAAATTGCACTAAAAGCCATGCAGCTCTAAGTGCTGCATGCTCCACAGAGAGATGCATCATGCATTGAAGAGAAATATGGCCGCACTTCATATGCTGTGCTTAAGAGAGTTAGTACTTCCCCATAACTATCAACTGTGCATTTGCATAACGTGTAGTCTAATTAGTGTTAATGTACTTGGCTTTCTCTGACTCATTGTCGCTGCACCGACCTCTGTAATGAGCCTTTGGTCCTCTGAATGGCATTTGCCGCACAAGGACTGCGACCGACGATTAAATGACTAAGATGCCTCTCATGAATGCACTCCTAGTCGCTGAGTTACTCCGACACGTCAGTGTCTGCAAGCCCAAAACTAAACGTGAAGTGAGGACAATTTTGGCATTCTGTAAAAATCCCATTAAAAGCGTCACTTTTAATTAGCGGTTTGTGCTTTCAGTGCGGAGCTGTGACCATACTTTAAGCCCACTGCAGCCATGGATGGATGACAAAAATGCCGAGGCTCATTAGACCTACTCTTCAAGATGAAATATTCACAAGGCTGATGATGTTTAAGGAAAACCGGAGTATTGAAGGAAACTGGAGATAGGGGTGTGCTAAGTGTTTGTTGAAACATTTTCATTTTTGCACCATTTGAATGTCCCTGAATGTCTGACTTAGAAGTAGAATTCAAACAGTCCAATGGGGGGTGATGCTAATTAGCTTCAAAAGTTACACTTTTATCCATCTGTCATATGGCCAGTGTTTGATCATGCTCAGTTACAATGGTGGCCCTGGTAGTTTTCTGCCTTAAAAGGCAGACTGATATTGCGCCTGACAAGCGGCAGCTGGATTGAAAAGGTGTTTTTTTTTTTATCTCAGTAATTTCATTTTAAAATATTCATTTTTTACATATTCCATTTTCTGTCTAACCTGTCATGTTTTCTACTCGCTTTACTAAAATAGATTACAGGTAATCCCCATTTACATTCTCAGTTCTGAGCAATTCACCATTCATCTGCTTGAAACCAAGACCATTCACCAGTTATTTCTCCCCGCTGCTGGGAGGAGAAACGAGGAGCAGCCCAATATGCTTTTAACTGCAGGGGAAGAACACGTTTGACTCGGTTCATTTTTACAGCAGTAAACTGCAAGAGTCACCTCCTTATTAATAAAAAACAATGACCATGACCAATGGAAATGCGTCAGCCATTAGCTACTTTTCTAAGTTGTGGTTTAGCATTAGAAGTCAGGAACCACCAACATGGTGTTTTTGTGCCAGAAGGGCACCGTCATGTTCACCTTAAGCCAGTGACTTACTATGCTAACATAATCATACAGGTTCTGAGGATTCTATTGGTAGGAACAAAATATCCACATCCCATCAATAGATTGATGTAACATTTGTTGATTGTCACGGCCTAAAGGAGGATACCTGTGTGCAGCATTGCTTTCTGTTTACACTAACCAAAAATAAATAATGTGGCTTTTGATATTTTTAGAGAGGTGATTTCAGAACATGATTATTGAGGTACGTTTTTCTGAAGTCGTCCATTTGTTACCAATTTATTGTGATGTTATTAGGGATCACTATAGGGGACAAAATACCCTGATGAGGATATCTGCATCCAGCTCCTTTCAGAATAGGCAGTAGCAGATCCAGAATCTCAGTTGTTGATGCTTCGATAAAATCAATCCCTTGCAAATGCAGTAAAATGACATACTGTCACATCAAATAATGGTGTCATATACATTATAGGATATGGTCTATGTTAGTATCGTGATCATGTAGCACTTATCAGTGGTGATAGGTATTTTGTCCCTACTGGAGTTTTCTGCTGTTTCACCTCGATATGCTCCTTCAGCAAAGGATATCTTGGTTACTCGCACCTATAATTTTCTGACTGGTCACCTTGTCAGTAATTTATTTTGACAGATGCACCAGACTTTCCTGAAGTATTTGCTTGTATGATTTCACACCGTTTCAGACAACTTTGGTCAACCTTTTGCAGCTGTAACAGCTTTAACTTTACAAGGAAGGCTTTCTACAAGGTTTAGGAGTGTGTTAATTGGAGCTGTTCACTGTTCTTAAAGATTAACATTTGACACACGCCTTGCTGCTGTCGCTCTCGATTACTTTCACTTTTTTATAACCCCACTAACAGTTGACTGTGGAATATTTAGTGATGTTCCTTGAAGCAGTCTGCATGCAGAGGAGCTGGATTTTAGGCACCTGTTGCTGCGGAAAGGATTGGATCAGTTGAATTCAATAATTTGGATGGATGAGTGAATAGTTTAGGTCGTATACCTTAGATCTGACTGGACAGATATAGTTATAGTTATCAGTAAGCTTAACCTATACCTGCTTATTTCATGTGGAACATGAGGACATTATTGAATGTCATTCAACACACAAATAACAAAGGGTCTTGTTATTTCTCTTGATGCAGGCTTTCGACCGTGTCGAATGGCCTTACTTCTTCACGGTTATGCAAAAGATCCAATTTAGATTGGATCTGCGAGCAAGAAAGATTTACCCAAGCTATAAATTGTTGAAAAAAAAATCCTGGATCAGAGACAAGCCACCTACAGTTACAGATTGGTACACTGAAATGTTTAAAGGTATTTCAATGGCACTCATGAGCACTGAACTGAAAGGAGATGACATTTTATTTAACGATGTGTGGTAAACCCCTATTGGCCTACTTGCCTGAAGATCCGTGCAACATTATTGTCTAAGCCTCAGGCTCTCTGGGTTAATAACATTTTCTGCCAAAATGCATAATTTACAAAGCCGGAACAACAGAGCAACACTTCAATTGCTATGTAAAATCCAACAAAAAACGTGCTTCTCCCTGCAAATTCTGATTGTTAAAAATTCTCCATGCAACCAGCACGGCTCACAGGGGTAGACACTGGGGCGGACACCGGCCCTGAATGAAATTAGATTTCAGGCCCTCTATTTCTGGCACCAATATGTATTTATAAATGTAAATGTCAAACATGGTGATGTTGTAATTATTGTTAGCTATAAATATAAGCATGTTAGCATAAATATTTGTCTATTTAACTGGATCATTAAAGGTCACTAAAAAGCTAATGTTCTATTAGCAGGCACATGAATCTTTTTGATGAACATCACATACCCAAAACATTTAAATTAACTTTTATCTTGACTTTTTCCCTTCTTCCTCTTTCTTTTCTCTGCCCCTGAAGGATATGTCTTTTTGCAACATTGCTTCACGTGCTTTGGAGGTTTGGTGCGCGCTGCACAGCTTGAAGCTTATATAACCGGAGCAGTGTGACCTACCATGGGGGCCGCTAAGACCCATTATAAATATATATATATATTTTTTGGAATTCATAAGTAATAATTTCTACATAATCAAGGATGTATTATTATTTAGTAAATTGTGCTTTTGTTACTATAATCATATCGAAATCATTACACATCAAAAAACAAAACTTTTTTCAGTTGCTCTTTGGTGCCCCAAGCAGCCTCTTAGCTTGCTTGTGCTTTGGGCGAGCCCTAAGTGGACAGAACCACAGGCAGAAGACCAACAGAAGGTATCATGAGTCAAGTTTTGTCAGGGACTCTGACACTGATGTTGGATCTAGGATCAAGGAAACATTTTTGACTCAGAGTCCCAGCAGGCTTTGCACTTGTCTTTCTATGCTGTTCACACTCCAGCAGTCTTAGCAAGGCAAAGACTTTTTTTTTATTCAACAATTGCACAGTTTATATGAACATGCCTCTCCTTTGTAAAAATAATACATTGTGCAGTTTCCAACATTGCGGGTGTTTTAACATGAAACATAAATGAAGATTTACATAATCACATTTTGCCAGGAGAAGTACAAATTTACAAAAAAAATATTCAATTGTTTACACACATTCACAGTTTGAATTGCCTTTTGATTAAGAGAATACTTAATCGTGTTGACATATTGCTTGACCTCATTGTTAAAAGCAATAAAAGATGTTTTGGAAAGCGCAAACTTACATTTATGAACGTAAAATGTTCCCAAGAGAATAATCAGATTAATAATGAAAGTTTCATTTGGCCTAGTCTTAGTTCTGTTGATGTCATAAAAGCCAAAAAGAACATCCTTCCAAAATAACTTGAACTCTTTCTCATTTTTTTCTGCAATAAAATGATAAATGTCAGGCCAGAGATTTTGGACAAAAGGGCAATGCCAAAACAAATGGGTTACTGTTTCAACACTAATACAACAGAAAGTGCACATTACATCAATGTCTTTTTTAAATTTTTTTGACAATATGATCATTAGACGGGTAAAACTTATGAATTATTTTAAATTATATTTCTTTCATTTTGTTAATATCGTTGGGTAAGAGCCAGACCTTCCTCCAGTCAATGTTTTGCACAAATTTATTCCAGTAAATAATGTAATAATGTAATAAAATCTGCTTTGAACAGGGATCTAATTATTTTATTGTTCTTACCATTGTCACAAGATAAACAAATCTTACCAACTGAAGTATCAGTCAGTAATGATAAGGTTAGTTGTTGTGTGTCCAATCTTGGTTGAGCTCTATATAACATGCAAACATCAGAAGAAATTGCTCCAAAGACTTTGGCATAATCTACAGGAGACACAGGGATTTTGTATTCTTCTAGAAACTCTTTATATGAATAAAGAAAGCCCTCCTTGTTAAATAATTGGTCACAAAAATAATGTTATTATTAAACCAGTAATCAATAAAAAAAGATTTGTGTTTAAACAATATGTCTTTGTTGTTCCATATGAAATATTTGTTGGGTGAAAAGTTGTGTTTGAAAACAAGAGACCATGAAAGGAAGGCCTGGCGGTGAAAGGCTGATAAAAAATTTTTATCGGGACTTTATCGATATTATAATTACAGGTTAAGAAAAAGCTCAAACCACCCAGTTTTGACAGCAAATGACATGGTATGACATTCCAAACAGAATTAGGGTTTTTAAAAAAGTGTTTCAACCAATTTAATTTGAAAGTATTATTAAGAGTACAGAAATCGATAAAGTTTAATCCACCCTTTTCATGTGGATTTGTTAGGAAAAACGTCTTCACATGATGAGTTCTATTTTTCCATAAGAAATTAAGAAGGAGCTTGTCAATCTCAGTAATATGTTTTTTGTCCACATGGAGAGAAAGAGCTGGATATGTGAACCATAATGAACCTTCTGACTTAGACAATAGGGTTCTGCCTCTGAGGGAGAGATCCCATAACAGCCACTGGCTTAGCTTTTTTCTGGTTCTTTGAATAATGGGATCGAAATTCAATGAAGTTGTTTTTTTCTTTTTTTTTGGTCCTTAGTAATTGTGATACCGTTTATTGCCTTTTATCTCACTTGATTTAATATGATCAGACAAAAGCTGGGCTACCAACAGAAAGAGGTAAGGCGAAGCCGGGCACCCTTGTAGGATGTCTCTAGATACGTTGAACCTGGAGGACATACCACCTGATAATCTGATTAAGCTATTACTATTGTTATATAGACTTATGATCGCTGAGGGAAAAAAACTCACCAAATCCGAATTTTTTAAGGGACTGTAAAATGAATGGATGTTCAACGGTGTCAAATGCTTTGTAACAATCTACAAACAGCATGAGCCCACCATCCTCAACCAATGGGGTACCGCGCGCGAGCTATTTTTAGAAACACAACGTCACAATGACGTCACATCACGTGGTACGCAGTGGGGCAAACTCTGGAAACCCGTCGCTGTTTTGCTGTAAAAGAGACGTGCGTTACCCTTGCTTTTACTCAGTAAAACGACTGCTTTTTCCAAATCTAAGACCATGGTTTTTAAACATTGTTGCTATGGAACGTGCAACAGCGACTCGAGTTACGCTGATCGGCCGCATATGAAGGATGTTTTCTTCAAGACTGCCAAGGAGAAATCTGTGCGCTTGGTACACCGGGGCGGTCGGCCTACACAACAGTTCAACCCGGAAAAAGTTACCAAATTCAAGTACATATGTAGCAAGCATTTTGTCGGAGGAAAGGGCCCAACCGAAGAACATCCTGACCCAATTCCAGCGACATCAAGTCAAGGTAAGAGTATTTTGGTGGCCGACATGTTAATAAAGTAGCGCCTGCTACCATGACAGCATATAGGCTATCATGGTAGCAGGCGCTAACATGATGGCCTGCTACCAGGATAGCTTACTCAAAAACATTTCAAATGAGACAAACATTAAACATATACCCATTCCTGGACGGTGATTGCAAACAACAACAAAAAAAAAAAAACGGCCGACGCTGCCATGATCGCCGCGCAGGAAAAAAAAACAAAGCTTACCGTTCATCAACTCCAGTTTTCCAGTCTTTTTAAGCCCTCGACACTCAAGCCATCGTTTGAGCTGAAGGTTGGTGTGTTCTTCGACAGTGCGACCAGTAAACCGTGTGCCTGGGACGTCGTCTTGGGAAAGTTTAACGGCTGTAAAGTCGGTCATATCCGTTATCCGTGCGTTCTCTCCTGTATGCGTTCTCTCCTGTATGCCCTACCTAAGCGGCAAAAGGGGCGTTGCTCTTGAGACGGTGACGTCACGTGCGCGGTACCCCATTCTGGGTAATCCAAAATATCTAAAATGAGCCTAATGTTATTTCCTATATGCCTTTTGTTCATGAAGTCTGATTGCGTTTCATCTATGATGGAGTCCAAGACAGAACGTAATCTTCTAGCCAATAAGAGAGCTAAAATTTTATAGTCAATGTTGAGTAAACAAATAGGGCACCAATAATCTAGAAATAATCCTTGTTTGGTTTAGGAATTAGAACTGTTATTCCCTGGGTCAGAGAGGTGAGAAGGCATTTGTTTTCAATGGATTCTATGAAGACCTTCAATAAAAAAGGGGACAGTTCAGCAATAAAATATTTATAAATTCTGAGGATAGCCCATCACACCCCAGCGATTTGTTATTTTTTAGTTGGTTTACAGCTTGCTTTACTTCTTCTTAGTGTGATATAGGCATGTCACAGTGCTATGTATCCGTTTCACTTATCATCTTCACTGACAGGGAGTTTAAAAAATTATCAGACGGAGTTGCGCTAAATTGAGAGCTATACAAGTCTTTATAAAATTTTGAACAAAACCCTGAAATTTTGCGATAATCTTCAGTGATAACTCCATTAATATTTAACTTACTAATACTGTTGTTGGTGGAACGAGATTTCTCTAGACTAAAGAAATAACAAGAGTTTTGTTCACCTTCTTCTAACCACTTAGAGCGAGACCTGATAAAGGCACCCGTTACTTTTTGCTGATACATTTCATCAAGTTTGATTTGTGAGTAAGATAACTCTTCTTTTTCCTCCTTTGTCAGGGAGTCAAATTCTGTGCAGGATAATTTTGTTATATTAGAGATAATCTTTAATTCCTCTGCGTTCCTGACTGTTTCAGCACCAAACTTTCTTAAATATTTTCCTATCTCATATTTGAGCAGATCCCAGTTGATCCCAAAACAGTTTTCTTTTTTGCTTTAGACCAATAAAGTGAAATCATGTCCCTAATCTTATATTGGACTACTTCCTTTTGCAGTGCAGAACAATTGAGCTACCAATAGCTTGAGCGTGTGGCAGTAGTATAACCAGCTGAGGTGTTAATAGATATGCATATGGCTTTATGATCAGTTATGGGAGTAGGGCAGACATAATCATAATCAACATAATCCTTATTTAAACTGTCAGATATGAGTCAATAGTCCAGTCGTGATTGCCTAGAGCCTGATTTATTGCTCCAGGTGTACAATCTACTGTTAGGATTTTTCTCTCTCCATATATCTCAGTTTAAATCTTCTTATGAAATCAGCCAAGTATGAGTCTGAGTTATTATGCTGAGAAGGAGGACTTTTATCAATAGACCCATCTAGAGTAATGTTAAAATCACCTCCTAACAATATAAATGCATTTGGGAATCTAATCAACCAACCTGTGAAAATGTTTTCAATTGACAACAAAAGGTTAACATTTTCTTTCTTTGTATTGTACCCATAAATATTTTAAACTAAGTAGATTGAGTCATTTTGTCCAATAGCTTGGCAAATAAAATGACCATCTGGGTCACACTGTGTGATCAAGACATTTCCATTAAACCTGTTATTATAGAGGCTACCCCAGCTGACCCCACTGTTCCGTGGGACAGCCATATAGTAATTCCCCATTAAGACCTCCAAAAGTTAGAATCGTCCTCATTAGAGAGAGATTCTTGAAAGTAGGTAAAGTCTGATTTGAATTGTTTTGCGAACAAAAATAAAGCTTTTCTCAACACTATTACGAAGACCCCTGGCATTTAGTGAGACAATTGACAACATTAATAGGAACAGAGATAAGAACTATTAAAGATAACGAACTTAACCTTGGAAAACCTTGCTTAAATGCTACTAGTGTTGAAAGTAGCTGTAGGCTGTCGAGATCGGCTCTCTATTTAGTATTATAACTCAGCACCATGATGTAAACTTGACATCACTCACAAAAAGAATAATAATATTCAAACATATAACCGTAAAAGTAAAAGACATATAAACATTATACCTTTTTACCCATCAGGAACTATGTCTGCCATCCAACCAACACAAAATTCCAGCCTGAGATAAAAAAGAAAACCCTTGGATCTAAGCTAGACAGATCACAGATGAATTTCCGACCCGTTCACAAATCCTTTTCCACCCCTGTAATACGCCGTTTTTCCTTCCTCCCGAGCTTTCTTTATGTGCGGCCACAGTTTTTGTCTGTTCTCTCTGTCCTCTTGGGTTAAGTCCTCTGAGAAGTGAAGACTGTTGTTTTGGAGAAAAGAGTTGTTTTTTTGCTGCTTTCCAAACAGCATCCCTGTATCTTTGAGAGATAAATCTCAAGATAACGCCTCTAGGTTTCGACTGATCTTGTTGAGGTTTTCCCACCCGGCGTGCGACATCTATAGCAGCAGGGAGACTTTCCTTTTCCTCCGGTAGAATCGCCTGACAAGCGCTGATTACTCGAGCCCACACATCCTCCTCCCTGTCCTCTGTCAGCCCTTGGAGCCGCAGGTTCCACCGGCGGCTGTATCATTCCAGCTCACTGACCCGATTCATGGTTTTCAAAGCAGACTCCTCGTTCCTTTGCACCCTCTTCTAAATGTAAACCACCTTTGCATTTAAGACTTTATTGTCTCCGTGAAAAGATTCCACCATTTTTTCGAGGGTGTCGCTCCTGCTGTTAATAAGATCCGCCAAGGAGCGCACTGCGTCGTCTGAGCCGAGCCCGACTTCTCTAGTAAAAGTTGGTTTCTTATGGAGCGGAGGCTTACTTGGCGTTATGGGTAAGGGAGGGAATTCTTCTACAAGGCTTGTTTGTTGGTTGCAATCCATTCCGTCATTGGTATAATCGTGGTTGCTAGCTAAGTAGCTAGCACCCTCCTCGTTGGGCATGGAGTCGCTTCTGTCCGGACTTTCTAGGCATTAGAGGCGTGTTAGTTTAGTCTTTCGCTGAGAGTTTGTGTTAATCTTTTCTAGTGAATTATTTCAGCTGCATTTGCAGAAACTGGTGGCCTATGTGTGCAATAAAATCGGTTTGATGCCGAGAGCACTTTACGTTGCGGCTATTCACTCCGCCATCTTGCCGGAACCCGCGAGGCGCAGACTTTAAACCATGCTCTTCTTTCTCTGTGACGTCACTGGCATTGCTTTCTGAGAGCACATTCCAACTGGGTTTTGAGAAACATGCTGGTACATTCTCCTTACACCCACCTCATTGCTTTGAAGAAGAAAGCTCTGTGCAGCTTTGAAATCCAGCTGTGTGAAGCCAGCTGATTGGACCTGGAGACTTCTCCAGATCTGCTGTAAGACGGACCGCTACAGGAGAGCCTTCCTGCCTGCAGCAATCCACAACAACTTGTGGAAGAAACCCCCATGCGTTACAGCAGCATTTAATTTCCCTTTTGGATTAATAAAGTATTTTTGGATTGAAATAAAAGTGACAATTTAATTGGTTTCAGTCCTCAGAAATGATTTTCCTGGTAGCTTAGAAGGAGCATTCTCTGCTGACTGGATGATTCTGCAGTCAGATGGCAGCAGAGAGGACATATTATGAATATCCCAACTGGCTGTTGACGCCTCAGATGCTTCCCATTGATAAAAATGTAGAGATGACATTCATATTCGGCTTGAAATAAATTTGTCTACCTGTACCTGATTTTCTTCATAGACAACTCAGTGTATCATTGTTTATTTCTTACTTTCACAAGTCACGATTTTCCTTTATCTTTGATCAGCCAAGGATCTGCTCACCTTGTCAGATGCTTTGAGACAGAGCTACAAGAGACCAACTCATTTCCATGAGAACAAGAATACACGTGGAGCTCGAGGAGCTTTTAAAAGGGACTGTAGTGGAGCTTTCTAAGTGGTCCTGTTCAGGCTCATGCCTTTCACTGCACTGCCTCGAGCAATGAGCTGGCAGAGTCAGCATGCCTTAAATATGCATCTCCAGCTCCCCATACATCTGCCATTTCTGAGTGAAGTGTATCCTCACAACCAGAGCTAATGATTTCTGGCAGGCTAATGAGAAAGCCGGCTTGAACTTGTTCAAAAATGTTAAAGGAGTTCTCTGGATGGAGCTTTAATGAAGCCAAGCAGTTGGTGATCCGGGGAACATGCTCACGTTGTTTCTGAACCGTGCTGCATTACAGGAAAACTGAGAAGACAAGGAAAACATGCTAAAGGAGCATGTTACCCAGAACTAAGTGTGGAGAATGCCGTCTAATCTGACACACTGATGAACTGTTTGTGCCGGTTTATAAATACAGAAACAGGAAAAGGCTTTGAGCACAGATATGGAAACACGAAGTGATTGCTTCTTGACTGACAGACCATCTGTCCAACAGCGGCAGCAGCTTATCTGCATCCACGAGCAAACGCAGCAGGGTAGGCCCAACAGCTTGCTGAGAGGACGGCACAGTTTAGGGTCAGCAGTTGTGGTTAGCATGCCCAACAATAAAAAGTAATCGTATGTTAAATGCATAATTCCTTTTAAAATGTTTTTAGCTGAAAGTGAATGTTTATGCCCCGCTGACCCTGTCTTAGCTCTGAGAGAAGAGACCCAGTTCAGTTTTAAAAGCATCTGCCTGATTAATTGTTTCATAAATCCATAATGATGCCCACTTCCTCGATCTATTTGACTTCAATGAGCTTCCTCTCAGTATGCTCAAATGTTTGCACAGTAAAGTGTAAAAGGATTGAGGCCTTAAAGAGAAAATGTGAGGATGTTTTTTTTTTTCCCATTTTCACCCGAAGCTACTAATCAGCGGTTTCCAAGAAAGTCTGGGAACTGTGTGATAATTTGATTAGTGTAAACTGGTGCCACTGTATGAATGCAGATACCTGTATGGCAAAAGTCAAGAAGTTTAACAAAATGCTAATTTAGAATATATGCTCCATCAAAAGTCCAACTGATTTCTCATATCTGTGTTATGCAGTTTAACAGGCCACAGGCTGAATCATTTCAGAATTACAAATGGAGACAGGCTCACCACTCATGAAGGGCTGCAAAGTAAAACACATCGGCAGATCAAAAAAATCCTGACGATTAAGCTGAAAGTCTTGGTTTTGACTTTCATTTTATTACAGCCAACCTATGACATTCCCATGTGCCCAGGTCAGATCTGCATATTGATAAAACCCAATTCCTGTTTTTGACTGCCACAAAAAATAGTTCAAACAGGAGCGAGTTTACCACGTAATGGGACTTATGGACATCAATGATTAGAGATTTTATCATGCTTTGTTTCTTGCAAGAACATTCAGGGTAAGCATCAGTATAAGTTGTTTTTTTATGTCACACAGCTGGAACCAGATGTTTGCATGCACCATGAGAAAAGGTACAGAACTTTTTTTCATTGCCATTAAATGAGAGTAAACATTTTCTGATTTAGGTTAGTTTAGGCACACTAGTTCTCAATTTTTAGGTGGGTCAACTGATTTTTGTTTTCTTGGGCTAGAAAAAAAATAATCTCAGCAACAAAATCAGGATTTGGTCCCTCTTTGTTCTAGAATGCTTGCCATATTTAGCCAAGTTTAATATACTTGAACAATCCTTGAATTGCATTTGAGGGCTGCAAAATGTCCCCCTGGCCAGACTTTAGACACTCATTTTAACATAATAGCTTCTTGTTTATTGTGTTCCTATCTCTGGTGTTAGACTTGTTTCACCTTAAATAATAACACACTCTTACCAGCTTTAGGCAACTTCTTCACAAAGTCATAGGCTTTTGTTCTGAGGCAGGTCCACACATTTTGCACCAAACGATGTTTCTGGGACACAGAACCCAACTACTTCCTGAACTACATGACTGGTCAACCCCATGGTCTCCATATGCATGTGAAGATGAACGTGAGACTTTCAGACATCTGGAAGGTGTATCCAGACTGGTGAAGCTCCACAATTTTCTTCGTCATATCTTGGCTGATGTCGTTTAAATTTTCCTCAACATCATTCAAGGAAGCAGAGTGTTTGATTCATTCACAGGTGTCCCTCAATTTAAGTTGAATTTTGTGATTTATTTATCTGTTAGACTACAAACCCCGGAAATCATTATTTTAGCTTTGCAAAATTGTTTTAAGGCACAATGATCTTAGAGCATGTCTGGTTGTCTTTATTCTAGGATTTAAGAAATTGAAACAATTTTCCTAATCTTACTGACCTAAAAACGGGAAAGATTTGGTTCAATTTAAAGTTTGGCAGAGAGAAAACGTTTCTTTTTTTATACAGTGTTTTACAGTTACCTGTTTGTTACATTCCAACCTGTATTAATATTTTTTTTAAATGGCATTCTTATTTTATCTCACAGATGAACACAAAATAGTCTAGTTTGTAAAGTGAAATGTGGAAAGAAGTGAAACTGCCTTATGAATATGTATCCACCCCCTTTGATAAGAAGGAAGCCCCGGAACAGTTCGGGTGCAACCAATTACCTTCAAAAGTCCCATTGTTAGATTGCACATAGATGGACATCATTTCACTATGTGTCCCATGAGCTGTCAGTATAAACAAACTTTTTCTGACTTGATACTTCACCAAGCATGAAGTATCAAGTCAAGTTTATTTGTATAGCACATTTCAGCAGCAATGCGGTTCAACGTGCTTTATATAATGAAAACATAAAAACATCGGCTAACGGCTATTAGCATCTTCCAACGAAACAATGCAGAAAGGTCCAAGATCCAAAGAAAAAAAGCGCAAAAAATATGATTCCGAGAGGGAAAAGACGCTGGGAATACAGACTGTTGGTGTTCATTTAAGTAGACGCTAAACCTGCCGAGGTTCAGATGTAACCACAGAGTTGATTGACATGAGTAAATGTTCTGATATGAGGCTCTTAAAGTTGCTGTAGATCGGTGTATTCAATTAATAAAGGTTATCATGCCGAGCTGCCGCATTACTGCGAGGCATTGCAGAGGGTCATGCTCGGTCCGGCATTATTTTCCATTGATTTATAAATTAAGCAAACCAGCATTATGATAGTTCTGCGATACTGTCACTGGATGTCGCCATGTCTCTTTAGATTTGTTAATCGCGCCCAGTGGTGGGGCTATTTTTATCCACAAAATAGGCATAAAGAGTAGACCAGATCCAGAAGATCTGAGTGGTCTGGAGGGTTGATACAGCAACAACTGGTCTTTAATGTATTTGGGTGCTAAGCCGTTCAGTGATTTATAGACTAACAGAAGTATTTTAATGTCTATCGTCTGAGCTACCGGGAGCCAGAGTAAGGACTTTAGAACTGGGGTGATGTGCTCTATTTTTCTGGTTTTAGTGAGAACACGAGCTGCAGCATTCTCACACCATGAAGACCTAGGAGCTCTCTGAACAAGTCAGGTACAAAGTACAAGTCAGGGGGAGGCGAGTTAGGGTTGTAAAAAATATCCCGATTTTCCCCCAGAACACCATCAGATTCATCATCTACAAATGGAACGGACGATACCACAACAAACATGCCAAGAGAGGACCATCCACCAGAACTCTCAGACTGGGCCAGGAGGGCCTTAATCAGAGAGGAAGCATAGAGACCAAAGGTAACCCTGAAGGAGCTGCAGAGCTCCACAGCAGAGACTGGAGGATTTGTCCATAGGACCACAATAACCTGTACACTCCATAAGCTTGGCTTTGGCAAAGAATGGCCAGAAACACACAAATGTATTACTTATTGCTAAAAATAGGGGGGCGTGTTTTGAGTTTGCCAAAAGACACACCTGTGACTCCCCAAATGTATGGAGGAAGTTATTTGAGACAGAGGTTTACCGTCCAGTTGGACAATGACTCAAAGCACACTGTTAAAGCAGCAATAGAGTGGGTAAAAGTGAAATATTTAGATGTGTTTGAATGGCCTAGTTAAAGTCCAGTCCTCAATACAATTGAGTCTGTGGTTAGACTCTAAGTTTACTGTTCACAGGAGAAAACCATCTATCATGAAGGAGATGAAGAAGTTTAGCCTCGCGGAATGGGCAAAAACCCCAGAGGCCAGATGTGGTGAGCTCATAGAGACTGATCCAAAGCAACTTGCAGCTGGAATTGGTGGCTCTACAAAGTACTAAACAGTTATTCAGGCTTCCATTAGTTTGTCCTATTTGTTGTTTGCTTCATAATAATAATACAAAATTAAACATCTTCAAATTTGTAGGCATGTGCTCTAAATGAAGTGGTGCACACTGTAAAAATTCAATTTCAATTCCAGGTCGTGAGGCAACGGAACATGAAAAATTCCAAAGGGGGTGGATACTGTTGTATGACATTGTAAATATCTGGTTTTAATTGCCTTGTCCCTTGCCACGACAACAGACAGGCCAGTCCAGTACCTCTATCCTCTTCTTACTCAGCCAATTCTTTTGGCCTGTGAGCGTTATTCAGTTGGGAAGGTGTGTTTCAAGGTCAACCTCGTAACATCACAGAGAACCTGACTTTTGGTTAGCAGGGTGCTTTGCAGCTTTTTATCTGGAGCACTTAAGCAAATGTTTGAGAGTACTGGGTTGTTTCATCTAACCCACATTTTCACTGCGGGAAATCCATCCTGGATACGTCCAACCCAAAGGATTTGATGCTGGTGGCTAACATGGTAGACTTTTAAGTGGAGTTTTTGATACTGGTTGGTCGATATAACCTCTATGCCATATGTGGTTGTGTTTCAAAAATATCTTTGGAACAGATTGGAGGTTTCACTACCTGTGGTGCCTTTTCTACAGTTGTACAGTTTTCTGTCTTTCAAAGTTGTGAGGGTGAAGCAGCCCTGATAGAAAGTGGAAAAACTTGAACATTTATAATTCATGGATTCTGTGTCCAGACCACCTGGCTTGTTATCTACGTGCGTTCCAGCAGAGATGCCATGCAGGTGCAGGAGTGCACTCAGCATGACTAACTTGACCATCTGTGAAGGCGTCATTAATGCTGAAAGATATACACAGGGTTTGAAGTGACATGCTGTATGCTGCCTCAGACAAGACCTTGTTTAATTATGCCAATCAAAACAAATTTGCTTTCTGCTCCTATTACAGCAGCATGCTTCCACAGGAGAACCCTGCTGGAGCTAAACTTACCTGTGTGCAGTCCAGATTAAAACCCTCAGCCGCATAATTACACACAAGAGATGATGCAATCAAGCGGAGGACATGCTCCCGTTCCAATGTGTTGCTGGCAAGAAATTTGTTTTTTTTTTCAACTTATTTCAGAATGCATTTTCCTCTATCCAGCATCAGATGTGGTGTGTGTGTAAGGGAGGCTTCCCTTTAAATAACAGACAGTCAAAGTAGATATCGCTGGTTTATTTGAAGTTGCAGCTTGTCAAGAAACATTCTCCAATGCATTTTTCATCAAAGCAAAAAATTATCCAAAAGTTGAACAAGAGGAGGTTGATGGCATCAGAAAAATCAGCAATTACAAGTAACACTAACAAAACCACATAGGTTGAATCGTTTGAGACAAATACAAACAGAAGTGATCACTATTCAACACAGGTATCACAACACAGGAAAGCTCCGAGAACCACAGTACACACTCAAAGTTTGCATTTCAAAGCCACAGACACAGACTTCAACAGGTTGTGCTTTTCCTGAGCGGTCATCAGGTAACACCGACTCACCAGAGTAAAAGGAAACAGGACTTCTTTGACATCAGTAATACATTCACAAAAAGTCAACAGTGATAATAAAACCAAAGCCCACTGTAGCTTAGACATTCTCTGTCTATGACACTGGAGTAAACATTTGTTCATTTCAAATACAGACAGACGTTTTATAATAAATATGTTTTGACATTGAGCTGATTTTAATGACAGTAAAACTGATGATGAGATGGGTCTGTTCTGTACTCTGATGGAGAGCAAGGACAAGTCTGCACATGTCGACGCAGAAACGATCTGTAAATAATTCCCATTAGTTAAGGTTCAACAATAAAACTGCAATACTGGAAATCCACAAAATTACCAATTTAACCCAAAGCTCCACTGAAAAGGTTTTAATGGACCTTGAAAATGTATTCCCAAATTTTGTTACGTTACAACCACAAACCACAATGTGTTTCTATGAGATTTTACACGATAAAAAGTAGGCCTGTTGCATTATTGTGAAGTAGGAAAACGATCCACGATTGCTAAAGATTTTTTACAAGAAATCTGAAAGGTGTGGCATTGTTTTCTAGTTGTTACCATTTACTCTTCCATCCCTAAATAAAAGCTAATGCAAAAAGTTACCTTCAGGAGTCGCTTACAGTTCACCTGAGTATAGTTTAAAAACTGTATAAATGCATGTGTTCCATGCAGCCCTCAGAGGTTTGTTGGAGAACCATAGAGAACAAAGAGTATCATGAGGGCCGGAGAAAAAAACAGCAGATGGGTCAGGTAGAAAGTTCTGGAGAAGTTTAAAGCAGATTTGGGTTCTAAAACATCCAAAGCTGTGAATATATTACAAAGCTCTGTTCAGTCCATCATCTAAAAATAGCAAAAGCATGGCACTGCTGCAAACCTACCAAGACATGGCCGTCCACCTAAACTGGAAGGCCAGACAAGGAGAGCATTTATCAGAGAAGCAGGAAAGGGGGTTAATAGTGACTCTGGAGGCACAGCAGAGATACAAGGGGGGGGGGGGGGGGGGGTGTACATTTATCCACTTTACAAATCTGGCCTTGATGATCAACAAGAAGTATGTCACTGTTGAATAAAAGCTGAACTACAGTAAGCTACTGTTAGACGCTGCACAGGAACATAACCCAAATAAACACTACAGCTGCTGAAACCAAATCCCTGCCACACTTTCCATATTTTTTAAACCCTGTATGAACTACTTGCTTTTTGTCTATCATATTAAACCCCAGGCACTTTTGCCAACGTTTCCGATTGTAACGTGACATGAATATGATGATGTTGAAGATGGAGTCTGCCTGTCGGCATCTACTCAGTACTGTCAGTAAGGCGTCAGCTCTGTGTCAGAACCATGCAGCAATACAGCTAGCCCAGATAAAAAAAACAACAACAACTTTTTTTCAAACTTTAACATTCACGTGTCCAGACATATATGTATATATATATATATATATGTTGTTGTTTGTACGTTTCACCATAGAAAACACTCTTAGTAATAGTCTATCTGATTGTGTCTTAATTCCATGTAGGAATGTAAAGGAGGCGTCCCAAATGACTGGTACCAGGCCGTGGAGTAAAAAATATGTTGTGTACGTTCCATGGCTTTAAACCCTTCAGTGTACAGATTTTTCTCTGCTCCAGCTCAGACAGTGTGTCTTTAACTTTTACCGTGAGTGTACCAAACACGATGCCTATTTTGGATGCAAAATGCTTCACATATAGACTTCTCAGTAGTGCTGAATTCCTTCCCGCTTTATTACATTTCTTAAAAAATAACACGTATAAATTTGTTTTGCCCCAGTTACATTTCTTTTAGGTAACAAGCTCTCGGTGGCAAATGTAACATGTATTCATATTTGTGTCCTTTTGCCATTGTAATCAGCATCTTAAACAACACACCTTTAATCACATGAAATAAGAAGAGACTGAGACAGCTGCGTTCCTGGGACAAAGTCCAGATATAAAGCAAATAGACAGGACTGTTAATGCAAGTTTATAGAAGCAATTAAGTGCAAAATATTTGCCTTCCGAGTGTTTTTTTTGTGTCAGCTTTGTGAAGAAATTAGATATTCCTACAAAGGATTTAAAAGTAGCAAAATTCCACTGAAAAGCTTGGAGCCACAAATCTCCACCACGTGTCGTGCTGTCTAACTGAACGGGCCTGATTCGCTACCATTGGGCCGCACCATTTATCCGCTTCCATTTTTTCCACATCTTTTGCTGCCTTCAGCTCAGACCCTCATTAACAAAACAAATAGCAGTAATTATAGACCAGTGCAAACTCACCCGCCACCTTCAACGGTTTGCTTGTTTCAGTTTGGCGCAGTTATTGGCTTCACTTCCAAACCTAAACAGATGTTCAGCTACAACAGGCAGGCACACGAGTGACAGAGAGAGGGAGGAAAATATTTGTTCACAGCAGGTTCTAGGTCCAGGTTTACAAGTTTCAATCCACACCAAATCATTTTAAAGCAAGGTGAAATAAGTCATTCCTTTGCTCGATTTAAAAAGCCTTGGCATCAGAAATGACAAAATGCACAATTATTACATACATATATACAAATTCTGTACGTGCTCCATTCATTTTACACATCTTGCCAAAATGAACGGAAGTAAAATGACATATCTGTGCTTTTGTGACTGCCATCGTAGCGTATTGTGTTTCGTCTTCTTTACCGTGGATCCACAGCGATACGTTCTTTCATTTCACCCTCATTTCACCGTCTGCTGAGTCAGAGCTGTGCTTAGCAATGACTACAGGTCTAATTTACAGAAGTCCTGCTTTGAAGAAATCCTTTGCAACATTGCCCAGGACTCTTCACTAGAAGAAAGGATGAATGGCACATTTTTAAAAACATTCCTTTCAGATTGTGTCAAGGCAGGATTCCAGGGTGTTGTTTTATTTCTTGTTTCCTCTCCTACACTCTAGCTAACACCACCAAGTAGCCCAAGGCTAATATTTCACACTGTATGTCACAAATAGCACTGGTCTTTTGCAGTCTCACTTTTTTCCCCTCTTAATCTAATTTAAATATAAATATGAGCAGTTTTTTTTAGATGCACAGCTAACTTGATCAGAGAGATGCTATCTGCATGGCAGCACAGTTTTTGCAACAGATTTTCCTTTTTGATGGGTTTGTAGTTTTGATGGATGTTAAAAATCTGGTTTGTTCCTGATTTGCAGTCCTTTATTGGATCAAAGCCTAAAGTAGAAACCTGTAAAGTTTTACACTAAACTTCCAGAGCTAATTGTCAAATCACTTCTGCTTTACAACTTTATAGGCATAATTATGTCTAAATTGTGCTTAGTCTGTTTCCTGAAAATAATAACCTTCAAACATTGTGCTTTTCCACCATATTTGCTCTTACAATTATCTTTAATACAAACACAGAAATAGAATCATACCAGTTTTACAGCAATCACACCTACTTAGGGTTTGCAGTACAAGTAATGTCAACATGCTTCAGGTTTGTTTTATTTCTTTTTTTTTTCTCCATTGCACTTCACCCTTGTTTATCTGGGGAACACAACAAGGCACAACCAGAAAGTCAAAGCATTTATAATAAAGAAACGTTTATGGCCGACCGACACCAAGCCACAGCAACACACGTCACGACTAACTTTTAACATCACGCAGGCCGTAGATTGTTCAGCGAAGTGAATACTGCCAGTGGGTTCAACCCTGTTCAATCATTTGGGGAGACCCCTTTGAGGTGCATAGTTCATGTTGGGTACTGCAAGAAAGGCCTGGGCGCACATGCGGATAACAGCTTTACCTCCAGGTGGGAAGAGGTCAGTGTTAACATCACTTCATCGGATGGAAATTTATAATAGCATGATGCCCAAATGTGTTGTCCATCTATCACATTTACTGAAGCAGGCCTTTACACTCTTACTGCACTCATAGCCCCTCATTTAGGACCACTTCACGTTTAGTTGGAGAGGGTAATGTCCTATTTTAATGCCTATTTTCATTTTGGCTGCACTATTAGACACATATTGGATTTACCCAAATGTTGCTGGGGTTTCCCACACTGCTAGTACAGGCATACAATGTTGCTTTATTATGTCTTATAAGACTTGGGGCACGGCTCAGAGTTTCCTCCCTGGGTCTGCACAGCAGTACTTCCAGTCTGAGGTAAACACTAATAATGTAACACTGTTCCAACACCTTTATCTTAGCACGACCATGACTACAAGCAGCCCTGTCAGTTAACTGGTGGGATTTGTTTTTAGCTCATGTGTCAATTCTGCTGTGAAACGAAGTCTCTTAATGGGCCAGGCAATAGTTGTTTACATTTCTACCGCAGGAGTCATCTAGGTGCTAATTTGTCAACTGAAAGTAAATACAGGCTAAATCCATCCAGTTATATGAAAAATAGTGTTAAATAACCAACAACCATGATTATCCATTTAAACGCTTAATATAATACAATGGCACATGAATAAGCATCAGCCATTCATCATTGATCGTTATGAAGTGTTTTAATTTACACTGCAAATTGCATATTTTTCAGCTGTACAGATCAATGCATCCACATCGATGTGCGGTAGCACAAGCAAGAGCATGAAATTGGGAAACACCTTCTAAGCTGTGTTGTTTTAATACCCTGTATAAAATTAACCTTTCCTTAGTTTCAGCTCACCTTTTCACTATTCACCCTGCTACCTCACTACTTTTTCATTTTCAGTTTGATTTCTTTAAGCAGATTTTCTGGTCTGTGTCCAAGGAGTTTAGCATTTAGTTCTCACACCTTCAACCAAGTGTACGTGACTGCTAGGGTACAGTTTAGAGAGCTTCTGTTTCTGTCTCCAGGTAAATGAGCTTGAACCTAGTCATGTAGACCGCTCTCTGCTTACTCTCATATCCAAACAGTTGGATGAAAAGTCAGAATAAGAACGATGTGATTGAGTCTTTATTTTGCTTCATTTTGTCACTAGTGTCCTAAATTATACTTCTCGGGGTAAGTTTACAGAGGATTGACACCCTCTGCTTATCTTTTTTTTTCCAACAATGCAGTTTCATTGCCAAACCAGCACTGGCACCAGAGCTCTTAACTTGTTTTTCATATGGGTTTGGGTTTCCACAAGCGGAGCATCACATCCTCTTTCAGTGGGTATTAGACATTTCCTCTGTTGTGTTATGAATGGAAACAGTTTGTCTGCATAAATCCTAGTATTCATCTCAATATCCCTGCTAGCAGATGCCCTAACACCACCAATCTAATTTCTAAACCCTGTTTAGACAAGTCAGTATCAATGCTCCTTGAAATGGCAAATGGTACTTTCATTTTCTTTTTGGCATCTATAAATGCTGCTTCAAACTAGACTCCCACTGTGTGGTTTTTAAACACTTCTTAAACCTTTAAGACAAAGATTTTAATAACTCAGTGGAGAGAGCATTTACTAATCTAGTTCAAAACTGAACTAAAACAACTTTTTGTATAGAACCAAAGGTGTAAAAATTAAATAAAATGCATTTTTAAAGAAATGCATTTCAGAGTCATATGGTGCTGTGAGAAGTATTAAGTTCCCTTCAGATTTCCTCTGTTGTTGTTTTAAGTTGCAGGGCTTTTTTCTATGTTTTTATATCATACAAAGAAAGGATAAGTAAATGCAAAAAAAAGCCAGGTTTGCTAGGATACATTTAATTGGTTGAAAACGGCTTTTTCTTCAATCTTACTGCTTTGCTACATTTGCCTTGGGTTATATTTAATATTAAAATTGGTTTGATTGGAATCAGAAAATGAATATGTGAATAGAAGAGCAAAAATCAGAAGAAATCTGTTGGGTTTTTTATTTTACAGCACTGCACATGACCTATGCATCAGTGGTGATACACATGTTTAGTATTTTGACCCATTCACTCTTAGTTAGCAAAGATCACAGTGCGCAAAGCGTGGCAATGAAAGTACGGCAGCTAGTGGAGGCTTGTCAAGCTATGCTAGAGCACTATCTGCCAAACATCACGAAGCTTCCCAAAATCTAACCTTAGGAAATTGCAACTGGCTTCCAGATACCGCTGCTGAATGGGAACGTGGCATGTACCCTTGGCTGCAAGCTGAATTCCTGTGGTGTGTGCATTCATAAACACACGGGAATCCATCTTGTCCCTCCCGTTCTGCTTTCAATCGTTTGAAAAACGGTATTATGGCTTAAGGCGGGGCAAACCGCTATGACGAAAGCAACAGCTGCCGAACCAATATAAACATGACAGCGCAGGTGGACGCACGTGTTGCTGCTGCTATCACATCTGTTTGGTCAGAATACACAGGTTCTTCTTTAAAAGTAGAACAGCAAGATGTGCCTTGACCAGCGTAACTTGTGGTTTCACATGGCTCCTGCTGTTTACAGTTTCGTTTGATACGACGATTGGCTAAAACCAACCTTTGGGAGGTGGGAACTAGATGTCACATCGACCAATCAGCTTGGATAGTTCTGCTGAATGTCCCTCCTTTCCCTGGATGAATTTGATGGGAGCAGACACAGATTGATAATGTGCAAAACGGAGAGTGTTACACATTATCAAACTCTCTTGATATATGACGTTAGCAAGTGTCCAAATATTCAGTCAACTGACATGTACACATTTGGTGAAAAAACCTGAGATCTACATAACAGAAAAGTTGTGCATGTGTATGTAATTGGCAGACAAGTACAGAAGGCGAGACACTGTGACAGAGTCTTGTGTCCTAAAGTCGTAAATCCTCCCCTGCCAAAGGCAAGGGCAAAAGACCACTGTCCATAAATTGTGCATTGTGAAAGGCCAGATTTAGGTAAAAAATGATCAGGTGTGTAAAATGCAATAACCACCACAGCTGTTCAAAGATCAAAATGAAGCTAGCAACAGGGTTATATGTTGTAACCTGCAGAGAGTGGAGACCTGACAGTCAAATGCCATGACAGTTTGAATATGACGAAGCAAAGATTGTTATCATTACTGTTATGTTGTGGAATTTCCTGGCTGTTTTATGTTGTTGCTGGTTTAAAAAAAATGTTTTTGTAAATATTTTGGTACTTAGTAAATATTTATTACCTTCCAACAGTTATCCCTAGGTATTGTTTTTATATCATGTGCTACAGACCTATCTGTATTCACACTATGATGAAAAATCAACACATAAGTAACAGTTTCCTGTTATTTATTCATTTTGTTGGCTTTTTATTGTTATTGATTGCTGTCTGCATATCAGTGTACTTCACAGCATCAAGATAATTATATTTTCATTCCATACTGTACATTTTCAAGATAATGACAGGGGTCCAACCATCCGAGGGGGTACTTCTTTTGCCACAAGGCGCGAGCAGCCTCTTGATGACTCTAACTGGTTCTTTATTGAGAGAGGTTTGTTATGGTGGGAACTTTACAGTGATCTGCTACAGAAGGACTAAGTTACTTTTTGCTTCATTTTTGTTTCACTGCAGAGCGTGTCACTGCAACTGCACTACATCCATCATCAGGAAAGCGTCTGTGGAGCGTATCTGCTGTATAAATGGAAAACCCTATTAACAGCAAGCATTTTTTTTTGTTTTATTTTCACTAAAACATATAATCACCATGGTGCTAAATTAGTTTGATGTTGTGTTTATTTACAAAAAAAAAAAAAAACCTGGTTTCAATTGAGGTAGTTGACTAGCAGGTTTTTGTTGAGTTCTTAATTGTGTCTAAACGCAGAGTTTTCACTGACGTTCGTGCATTTAGAACAGAGGTAGGTTCATTCTCTTTAAAGGCACACTTATTTAGTGAATGCTAGTTGTTTTATGTTGCAGTATCTAACACAGTGTCATGACAGAGAACATTTTGTAAGGAGTTACAAATACAAAACTAATAGAACATGGCTATGATGCAGCTGTTAGAGAAGAAAGGCAGGCATATCAGCTGAAATGAGAATGTAAATGCTCTTTTTTCATAATGCACAGGTCAGGGTGACACTGATTCTTGATATACATGAATGAAGGGGGGGGGGGGGATTATTTGATAAAAAGGATAGTGGCAGAGTGAGGAAACTCTTTGTTGCGCTGACTTCAGTGCCCCAGAGTCACCTTTGAGGATTTTAAGCATTTTGTGCCATCCATTAAGCCGACTGAGGACACATTCTGTAATGTCTGATGTGTGCACATTTTCTTTCAAATTAAAACAGCAATCAAATTGACTCTTTTAAAAGAGCCTAAAAGGTTCTGTATTTGTTTCTGAAGGCATAGGCTCTTCATAACCAATCTAATACACATAGGAAAAATGGCAGTTGAGAACATATTTTAAATCAGATGTAAATCTATGTTTGGTCTGTGTTTACGGTTGGAGTCGATGTTTTTAGCGCTGATTTTCAGCTTTGTTGCTTCTTGATAACAACTACCCAGTCGGTGTAATCTATGTTCAAGATTGCATTTTTCTACAGGCATATGCTTGCAGTAATCACACTGGAGTATTTAACCCCTTCATCTGACCATGAATTGAAAAAAAGCAGTAATATTCAGCTGCAACTACTTAAATTGGAACATGGTCTTAAAGTGTTTAGACTGGATGTGGTCCAGAGTCGCTGGGTTTGGAGTAACACTCTGTCTAATGACTGCTATACATAAATCATAATTTTCTTTGCCAATGCAACATGTTATGGCTTTGTTTGGTTCATATTTTGTTAAAGTTATCACTCAGTTACCCCACGCCTGATACACTGAAACCGCCAGAGAGCTTACCTTCTCAGAACCCTCTCCATTACTGCTTTTCTTATGTATGGCTACCATTTCTATCCCTTGATCTGAGAGACTTCTCCCCTTGTGGACCACCACACACCCCACTCTCGAGCTCCTGTTTATTTCGGGCGTTTCACTCATTTTGTTGTCATTGTGGACACGGTTTCTTAGTCCCAACAGAAAGTTGCTGTGGTTGTTGCTGCCATCCCTTAGTTCAGTCCCTTCGTATGGTGCTTGTGCAGACCTTCCTCTCCGTCCCCATCGGGGCATTCTGCTCCTCAGCTGGATGACGCAGCAGAAGGGCTTCGTCTTGCACACCGCCTGAAAGCCCCTCTTGAAATTCTTATTGTAGTAGCCGTAGACGATGGGATTCACACTGGAGTTGGAGAAGGCCAACCAGTGGGCAAAGGGGAAGATGTAGCTGGTGAGAAGGTCCAGCTGGTCCCTGTTCAGTCCACCGTAGTCGGCCATCATCATGAGGGTCCAGAGGGGCAACCAGGACAGCATGAAAAGCAACGCCACCACAATGAGCATCTTTATTACCTTGATCTTTTTCTGGGATATCACTTGCTGAGCATGTCTTCTGCCCCCTGCCTGGACTGTGACGTTGCCCAACTGTGGTTCTCTGTTTGCGACAGCGGAGGAGCAGAGTTTGACACCGATGCTTACATACATCAAGGTGATGACAGTGAGGGGAACCAGGTAGATGTGGGCAAACAGGACCGCCGTGTAGACCTTTCTCATGTGGGGATTGGCAAAGTTTTCATAGCAGGTGTAAAGGGGCAACGTGTGGTTGAAATCCTCGTTGTAAACCATGTAATGGAAAGGAACTTTCTCCACAGTCAGCGCTACTGCAGCAGGACACATAATGGCCACGGCTAACACCCAGATCGACACAATGGCTACCTTGGCAACAAGCAGCGTCAGCTTTGGCTGGAGAGGGTACACAATGCAACGGAACCTATGGTGGAAAATTAGAGAAGAGCATTGCCACTAATTAGTGAAGAAACATAAATAAAAAAAATAAAATAAAGCTAAACGTTGAACTATAGGCTGATGGTCAGACAGACAAAGCCTTTGTTCCAGACCAGTTCCAGATCAGTTTTCCAAAATGCAATTAAAATACAATTGGTTAAAGCAGATGTCAGAAAATCCAGTCCAGGTATGTGCCTTTCAAATTTTAATTATGTCCCTGGTCCTCCACACCTGAGTGAAATGGCAGAGTTAGCTCCTCAGCAAGCAGTCAAGCTCTCCAGAGCTCTGCTGACAAGATCACTGTGGATGATGTAGCATAGATACGTCTTAAAGTTTGAGCAACCTGGTCCACTAGGACTTACGTTTGTGACCCCTGTCTTGAAGATTGCATATTGCCTTCCTACACAGTTTGATATGATTTTCTTACTTTTCATCAGATTTTTCTAACTCTTTTGGTTAAAATACAGCCAGTGGATGACTCCCCCTCATTATTGTCAAAATATTACAGTAACATCTATCTTTGCTCTTTTCGATGGTTAGCCATGGCAATATATGGGACTTGTTTACATTGAGAAGCAACAACTGTGGTTCACTACACACCCACACCTGCCTTGATTACGACTCTAAATCCTACTCATGACATGATGAGTGAGTGTTGTATGAAGAGGGAGGAGGAGAAATCATACGCTTTCCCTTCTTTCAATCATCAGGGGAAATCTAAGTTCCCTTGCAGCGAAAATGGATCAGCTTAGATCCCTGACAAATAGAGGATATGACTATTGAGAATACACTATAACATGTTTCTCCAAAGCATTGATAAAGGAACATATTCCTTGATCCATATGTACTTCAAATCTCTGTACACAGTGGATATATTGCTCTTATGGATGAGAGAGGGAGTTGTCATGGATGAGAATGGTTTTTGATAGCTTCTGGGCTCCATATTGATCATGGTGGAGAGACACTTTCTCATACAGTCAGCAAATACTCGAAAGTAACTCATATGTAATAGTGGTTCTGGTTTTGGCCATCGTGTGCATAGATATGCCTAGAATGCTTGAATCTTATGACAGTATTTCATAAAAGAAAAAAAAAAACATTGTACCAAGTGGCACGGAGATGCAGTTGATAACCCTGTTGCCTTGCAGCAAGAAGATCCTGGGTTCGAATGGCGTTTGCATGTTCTCCCTGTGCATAAGTGGGTTCTCAATGGGTACTCTGGCTTCCTCCCACAGTCTAACCATATGACTGGTCTTTAATTGGTCTCCAAATTGCCCTAGGTGGCCTTCTCCATGGTGTACCTTAATCCAGTGACTGCTGGAGATAGGCACCAGCCCTCCGCTACCCTGCATGGACAAGGAATGGATGAAAAACATCCTCCTGATGGTAGTTTGGTACCAATTTCTTTGTTTAGAAAGGCTTCAGGTTAAATCACACTTCTTGGGGTACATGTCTAAGGCGAATAACTTCCCAACAGGTTCTTTGCATGGCTTTCTAGCACCTAACAATAGAGATTTTATTTAAACGGCTTGGAGCTTCATATGCTGACACTGAGTGAGCTGAGTGTCTCATTTCTCTGTGGACGATTTAACCAACATCTCTAAAGACAACCATGTCAAAATGGGTAAATAAGGAAAATATATAAAGAAATAAATCCCTCTATTTGAAATGAACAAAGAAACTAATCAATTAAATGTTGTGCACGGAACATCAAATGTTTGTAATATAAAAGTAGTCCTAGTCATGTGTTTCTGTGTTAATGTTTGTTTTTTAGTTTTCTCAACCCACAGTCAATTGCTGCTCATACTGGAACAAGATTTGCTGAAAGTTCCTCTCTTTTTAAAGGGAGTTGCTCCTTTCCACTGTTACAACATGCTTAAAGAGAGCGAGAGATTGCTTCAACATTAATGACTTGATGCAGCCGGGCTTCCTTACATAGACATGATTTTAAAAATGTGAATAATATGATCAACTGGCTGTTATTATTCAACACTATATTTAGTATTGTACTGACCTGTACTTCAGTCTGAATGTGACTGTGTGATTGGACCATACTGCAATGAAATAAATGGAATAAGACTGATTTGGACTCAGTTACACCCATGTAAACATGTAATTGTGTTGTTATAATGCAATATAGTCAATTTCAGTTTCCTACGCCAACTACTAAAAAAAAGGTACTAAAAAAAAGGTACAACAGGACTATATTTGAGAAAACTCAGTCAAGTGCATTGAGCCTCTGACTTTGCAGCTATCCCTCATACTAAGTATGACAACAGTGGTAAAGACAACATAACAACTCCCTTTTAACTGGAAACATCAACAGAACCTAGCTTAATGTGATCGGCCATCTGCCACGACCGACTTAGGTTATGAGAAAATTAAGCAAATATAAGAAGCACTAAAGCATTGATCAAGGAGTATTTCCTACATTGGATAATTCACCCTTCCACTGTTTCTATCCCCTTATCCTTGCAGAGTTACAGGGAGGCTGGTAACTATCTCACCACCTAGATTTACTAGAGAAATTGGAAGATGCCAAAAGGCATCAGACATTCTCTCTATTACATACCTGAATTATTTACTAATATTAAACTTGAATAGTTGTTGCCCTTACCAAATTCTTGACCCAACTTTTCAGGAAATTGTGTTTGCATATTACTTGAAATGAGCTCACAAAGAGCAGGTCCAAAATAACATCTTGATACTTTATCAGTAAACACAGTCCGGATTCCATTTAAAAATCACATTTATATTATATCGCGGTCCTGAAGGATTTCAGCCACCTGGCCCACCTCCCAGACTTACCTTTCAATGGCAATCGCTACCAGGGTGAAGACCGAGGCTGACACAGACACGCCCTGCACAAATCCACTCATCTTGCACACCGTGTTGGAGAAGGGCCAACCTACAAGAAAGACAAAGAAACAAGAAACACGTCAAAAGTTAGAAAAAAACACGTCATCTTTCTTTGTTTTTACATTGTATTTTAAGAACAGGGGAGGCATAAGTTCTGATTGGATCTTTTTTTTAATCTTTCCTATCCACATGTTGGCAGTGTGAGCACAGTCCCATAATGCCTTTTTTATGTGGTTATATAGTTTTATTATAATGGTTAATTGCTATCATAGAGCATGGGGTACTGAGCTAAAGGGTCGGCACATTGAGAAAAATTAAAATAAATTGACTCTGACCTTGGGTGAAGTATGATTACTGCTCAATAGGCAAACAGCACTTCCCACACAGCTAAGGCTGAGGTACTTCAGATGTCAAGATAGTAACCTTTTTATAACACGGTTTTCAATGCAGAGTGCACAGTGATATTGCAGCGCTCAAATACAGAACTATTTTTTAGGAGCTCTTCCACTAACAAGGCACACACTCCAGTACTTCAGCCAAACTGCAATGAACAGTAGATACTTGACTGTGATAATTAAATTTAAAAAATCCTTTAGATGCGTGACTCTTAGTGGAAACGAAACAAAACATTTTGAAGAACAGCTTAAAATGGCTAAACAGATGGTGAAAAAAATAGCTTGTGAGATAAAACACATTATACTACTGAAGAGTTGGCTAATATACTGTCTACAGAATGTTTTAAATGTGTCCCTGTTCACACACACACACAAATAAAAATGATTAATTACCTCCTTAGTATGTCTTCAAGTGCTAAAGAGGCTAGGCTATAACTCATTCATTGTATTTAGCTGTGTATTCATATAGCGCCAATTCACAACACGTCATCTCAAGGCACTTTCCAAAATCAAATTCCATCAAATCATACAGATTGGTCAAAAAGTTTCCTCTCTAAGGAAACCCAGCAGGTTGCATGAAGTCTGGACAAGCAACATTCATTCCTCATGAAAGAATGTAGAGCCACAGTGGACAGTCGTCTGCATTGTCAAAGGCTTTGCAGCAATTCCTCATACTGAGCAAGCATGAAGCGATAGTGGAGAGGAAAACTCCCCTTTAACAGAAAGGAAAACCTCCAACAGAACCAGGCTCAGTGTGAACGATCATGTGCCTCGACTGACTGGGGATTAGAGAAGACTAAGCAGAGAGACAAAAAAGCACAGATTGATCCAGGAATCCTTTCTATGTTACATGGTAATAGCAGATGATCTGTCTTCCCTGGATGATGTCACAGCAAACAGAACACCAGACCAGGTATACCTACTACAAAGAAATAATGACATAACAAAAAGTTAAAAACTGAAATAACAACAAACAACGCAAATTGGAGAACAACAGGAGAACGCCGCAGAGTGAGAGAAATAGACCCCAATGTCCTCCAGCAGCACAAGCCTATAGCAGCACAACATAGAGGTAGCTCAGGGTAACATGAGTCACTCCAACTATTAGCTTTGTCAAAAAGGAAAGTTTTAAGATTAGTCTTAAAAGTAGACAGGGTGTCTGCCTCACAGCCTAAAACGGGAGTTGGTTCCACAGGAGAGGAGCCTGATAGCTAAAGGATCTGCCTCCCATTCTACTTTTAGAGACTCTAGGAACCACCAGCAGACCTGCAGTCTGAGAGCGAAGTGCTCTGTTAGGAACATACGGGGTAATCAGAGCTCTGATATATGATGGAGCTTGATTATTAAGGGCTTTATACATGAGAAGGAGAATTTTAAATTCTATTCTTCATTTAACAGGAAGCCAACAAAGGGAAGTTAATATAGGAGAAATATATATCCCTCTTGTTGATTTTCATCAGAACCCTTGCTGCAGCATTTTGGATCAGCTGAAGGCTTTGAACTGCAACTGTATGACTACATGTACCGTAATCCCCAGTTTTCCCACATTATTCTTCAGTTAATTCCATATCTGGACTAGCTGGACAAAAATGTGCAAGTATATACATTGTGAGTTTAATTTTTTTTTTTTTATTCTTGCTTACAGAGAATAAGATTGATTTTACTCTTCTTTAGACTTAAAATCAGAGAGCTGTGAGCTACCAGGTGGAAAACATACAGCAAATCAGAAATGGCACAACATAGCTGTGCATCCAAGGTAACAGCCCAAATATTTTACAAAACAGTACCACCTAAAAAGACCTACTGTTAGTTGAGATTTTCATTAACTTATTTCTGCTGCGGTAAAGTGTTTGTCTGAAGCATTTTCTGTCACAAAAGTTTCCTCACAGAAAACATCCCTCTTCCCAAAAATGAAAATTGTTTCTCTGTTTGAACCACCTGCAGCAAGCTGTCAGTGAGACAGAAGCAGAAGAATGTAATTGTGTATTGTATTTAAAAAAAAAACACACACACACACACTTTAAAACTCTGAACTTTAAAACTGAAACTTTATCTCTGGAACTATTGGTTGAATCAATCAAACAAAGCAGCACAAACCGTTCATCAGACCTCCTGACATTTATTTATTTAAATGTCTTTGATATACGTTTTTTTTTTTTTTTTTTTTACAACACTAAACATATACAGCTGTCCCTCTGTCTTTTTATAGACATGCATAGGCTATAGAGCCCATGAGTTGGATATATTAGACTAATTGTTGGGTACCTGGCTTTCTTAATACTATAGCCAACCTCCCTGATCCCCTCTTCTGATGGTAAAATAAGGATGTGACTATCCACAGATACTAGTAAAGACAATACGAAATCCTGCAAAATTCATGAAATTTGTTAATTATTTTCATAACACACCAAAAAAATCTATCATTTTCTTCTCTGACATATCACATTTTAGTTTTAACATTGAAACAAATCTATAATTTGAAACCAGCAACACGCTCCAGAAATGTAGCAGTGATGCAGTAAACATAAGGAAAACCAACAGAAAAAAGACTTGGATTTCCAAGCAAGACTGGGTCATTTTTCATCAATCGGCGTAAAAGAACTATGATCAGAAGAAGATTTTAAAAGAATCTAACTCATTCTGAGTGTGTGCTAGGATTAAGAGATTCTAAAATAATCTTAATTCATCAAGGCCAAAGCCAGAAGTCACAGATATAACTGTGACCTTGAAGCTTTCATGTATGCATGTGAACTTGTCATGCAGCCACAATCCATAATGAAAACACTGCAGAATAACCACCGCCACTTTATGGTCTGCTGCTGCATCCAGAAATAAAAGCTGAAGCTGTTGAATGAAAGAAGCCATGCTTCAGATCAGCAGAGCGATAATTCTGCTCTTAGACCACCAGGCCATCCCATATACACATGTACATGGTGATAGTGTTCTCTGCGGACAGAAAGGCCATTGTTCAGTTTGTTGTGGGTAAAAATGGAAATTCGGTTCACTGTGGTAAAGCAGAGAAGGATCATCAAAGCACCCTGGACAAGCACCTACACCATGCTGACTTTAACAGCAGTTTTAATGAAACTAAGAGGCACCATTCATAGTTTTTTGTAAAGTAAAGTAGGGTTTAAAACATGTAATCAGTGTGAAACAATTAACTCCAGGCTTGACCCATTTAAAAATTACACTTCTTATGAATTTCGTAATCTAGGATGATCCTAATGCCCAAAAGGCAGGGAATTTTTATTTTTTATTTTTTTTACAAATAGTCATTGTTTAATGCAGCAAATCTTCAACTGTATTTTATAACTCTTTGTTCAGTGTTGAATAGTCCAGTTGTGGACTGACCACTCTCAACATTTAGCATTTTAAATCCGAAATGGTTAAATTCAGCTCAGAGTTCTTAAAAACAGTAAAATAGTCCTTTAGCTCAACGTCAAATCAGAAGCACTAAATCCGAGAGCAACTTTAGTACACGAAGTCAACCAGCCACTGTGTACGGCTGTATTATGTTAGCGTACTTATACTTTACAGAAGTCATTGCAGTAGTGGTTGGGTGTCAGTAGGTCACCTTAGCATTGACTAGACATGCAACTAAAAACAGAAAAAGTTTTTGGGGTAGAACTGAAAGAAAGTTTTTTTTCCACCTAATTGCATTGCCTCTCAATGGGAAAGAGTGTTTGGCAGGAAGCCAAAGCTGTAGAGGTGTGGGGTTGCAATAGCAGGCCTGCTTGTCTATAAAGATCCTAACACGAATGTATACAGTTTTTTTTTTTTTTTTTGTCTGAGCAACACATCCATCTGGTGTCGTCTCAGTGGGAATACCGCAGACTTCTTTCTGCACGGCTTCCAACTGTGTTATTCAGTCAGTCACCGACTGGACCTGTTTTCTATTGACAATGTCTGGAGCATCATGAAGAGGACAATCAGAGGATGGCAACAGACTGATTGGCAGTGGTAATTGTATAAAAATAGATGCTGAAAATACTATCCTTCATCCTCGTCAGACATAGAAGAACACTTTTGTGCCCGTCCAAGGGCCTGTTGCTGTGCATATAACAGACACAGGAGAGACTGAACTAGTAAAACCTTCAGACAAACTGCTGCTAGATGTGTGACATTGCCCTATATCTCTTATCTCAGTCTTCTATAAATATTACAAAAGATAAATACTGTATGTTCTTATTTCTGTACTAGTAAAATGGTTCAAATTGAAAACTGCTTTAAAGGACATAATGGGGGTTGCACCAACTTGTCGACTATTAGAACAGTTGATTTCAGGGCTTTGCAAAGACATTTTATAATTCACATCACTTAGTTGCATCACTTAGTGTTCCATACATGCTTTGTATATCTTTTTCATATATCAAAGAAATATGGTAATTTGACAGTGCAGACGTTGGTCAGAGGTTCTCTGATCAGAACTGAACTGAGCTATATGTCAACCATCCACTTTCCCCGGAGGACGCCTCCGCCTTCTGTTCATGCCAAGGAGGCCTCAGGGTCTGTTCTCGCCATGGAGGGTCCAGAGGAGGCTTCTACTTCTGCTATCGCCACTGAGGGTCCTGTGGACACCTCAGTTCAAGTCCAGGTGGACTTGCCTCCTGCTCACACTCCAGAGAGTTGTGTGGAGGGGATCCAAGTGGCAGCACCTCGGCAAATGCCAAGCTCTGGGGTAGATTTAATTATTTGGGTGTCTATAATCCACCCTTGAGAGGGGGGTTCTGTCATGCATCATACCTGTGGTCTGTTGTTTTTTGGGCTGGGAGGCTGTTGACCACTTTTTGCGCTACTCATTCTGTTAATTACACTGAGCAGATTCACCTGCCTCTCTCCTGATAACCTCCACCCGTTATCCTGCACATAAAGACCTGCCTCTCACAGTGAGAAGTTGCTAGATCACCTCCAAGACATAGTGTAAGTTGCTGTCCAGCGTTTCATGAATATCGCTGTTTCTGACCAGTTTTTCTTGTTTTCGGATTCACCTCTTTGCTTTGCCCTTGCTGGATACCTCATATGCTTTCTGACTCTGGCCACAACTTGACCTGATCTCGATCACAACTCCTGCCCTGCCCCTTGGATCTGTCTTCCAGTTTGCTGCCCGTCTTCTCCATGCATGATCCCTTTTCTCTCTAGGACCTGCTCCTTGCTCCCAGCCTATTCAGCCATCATCTCCTGCTATGAGCAGCCTGCTCTCAGCATATACTGTAAACTGCTTGGTTCTGGACTGTTGACTTGCAACATCAGGTTTTTGTTCATCCTTCTTTTTAATAAACCTTTTAAGTACAACACCGTGTTTGGTTTGTATATCGGATTCTCCGTCAGAGTAAGCATTACAGACGTCAAAGCACACAGCTATTAATTGTTAGAATCAATCAGTGGTAACAATCATACACACAAGAAACTTGGAAATATTTATTGAAACTACTGTGCTGCGGGACGGAGAGAGGTTTTTGTTGTTGTTGGAGATGGTGAAGAAGTTCTAGGGAAGGTGAGTCTGAGGTTGACATGTGGTGGTTGATGGAATATTATTTTCTTTGCTGTTTCTTTCCAGTGAAGGTGAAGGGGATTGTGGAACAGAGGAACATTGGAAGTTGGACAGGCAGGTGGGTAAGTGATGGTGTTGAAGCAATCTAACAACTTCTAATAGGAGGGCAACCAAAAGAGCATTGAGGAGATTCAAATAGAGAGTCTTTAGAGGATTTTTCCAATAATCACAAGGAAGCAGAGCACAGGAAGCCAGGAACAGAGCAAGAACAACTGCAATGATTTTGAAGAGGGCAATAAAAACAATGAAGGTATGCCTTTATTGAGTCAAACAATCTGGCATCTGCCTTAGGCTCAATGAGCTGAAGCTGTGGGAGCACACTAGCCAGTCAAACCCTGCAGAAGGTGAGGAGAAACACACAAACAGCTCTGTGGATATGACAAATACAGTAGTTATTGACTAGGGAAGTTAGAGTTTATTTAAATGATATATAAAAACCTTGAGAGCTAAATGTAATTAAACATCATCATAAATAAATAAAGCCACATTCACTCAGTTACATTCACAAATGAGCACACATTCATAGACTGATTGATAGGCAACATAGGTTAAGTCCCTGGAGTGTTTGACAGTCCATCACAGGGCAATGTAAAGACACACAGGATAAACAACCATGCACACATACACTCATAATTAAGAGCAATTTAGAGAGACCAATTAACCTTACAGTCATGTTTTTGGATTGTAGGAGGAAGCTGGAATACCTGGAAATTATCCACACATGCAGTGGGAAAATATGCAAATTCCAAGAAGACCCCAGGTCAGGATTTGAAACCTGGACCTTCTTGCTGCAAGGCAACAGTGATAAAAGCACCACGTACAGCCAAACTAGTCTGCCAAAGCCTGTTCACACAAAGATATGTTTTTTTTTTTTTTTTTTTTTTTTTTTCACTAAGTAAGACCCAGCAGAGTAATTATCTGATTTATTTTCGTTTTCTCTGTACATCAGCGGAAGGGTTTTTAGGATTTTGATCTCTAATCTGGAAACGTATTCTTCTCTGGAGCAGGTTAGGCTTCCAGCATCAATAACCATGGCAACAGACTCAGGGAAAAATATTGAACAAGTCACATCACTGTGAAAATCAAGATCTGAACCTTCCTAAACCCTTAATTGCGCTTTGTATCACAGGCCCCTGATTTCTTCTCTTTTCCTGATATCAAGTTCTCATTTGAACCACTTGCTCTACAACACAATTATGCTCCATCTACTTCCATGGTCCGAATAATATGTTTTAAACCTTTATTGCAGTTTAGTTTAATAATTGTGGTGTGCAGCCAATGAAAACACAAAATTTAACATATTTATAAACTGAAGCATTTAATAAACATGTTAAAACAAACTTTTGCTTAATCAGTGTTTCAACCTTTTTTGATAATTGTTTGGTGCGGGCTTTTAGTCCTGCACAATTCCAACCAGGCACTTCACCACTAAAGAACAGAACAGAGTTGAATCTAAATCCTTCAGGACAGACATCAGGTTATGAGTCCTTTATTAATCTCTTATAGGGCCATTTGTTTACCATCACCTAGTCCACGTACAGTCTAGGAAGGGATAAGGACAGAAATAAAACGCTATATACATACAATTATTATAAATATAAGGTGCCAGCAACAGTTACAACCAAACCTGCAGAATTATAGTATATAAAACACACATGTATAGTGAAGAAATTAGCAATTAGAAGGAGTAAATATAATAAAGCAAAGACTTTGCTAATGTAAGATCATGGTAGATGCTAAAGACTGAACTGTTAAAGTAATTCAATGAATGCATATTTTGTACTCCTGGTTCTGCTTCTAGTACATGACTGCCAGTATTACATCTCCAACACCTCTGCCATCTGCAGCAACTCTCAACGTAATTAACATACACCTTAGCATACTGCTGTTTATGTCGACTGTGGAGAGCTGGCTCATGTGCATAGTTTCATGTTGCTGTGGTAACAGAGCAGAGACTCAATGAAACATGAAACTGTTATGCAGCCCTGACAAATTTTTCAAGTTGGATCAGAAAGTTGTGGAAGCAGGGATGAAGAGAGGAAGGTGCTTCTGATGGGTGGAGCCTCTTAACCATTTCATTGTTATCATCACATGTTAGCACTTCCATTCATCTGTGACATTTCTTTGTCAATTTAATTTGCTAAATGCAGCGCTCATTAAACCTGCCCACCTTCATTCAACTCCAAAGACGTCAGTTGCTCCTTTAAAAGAAAAAAAACAGAGCTTTTGACACATTAACAATGTGTTTTGGAGTTTAACGGCTTGGTGTTCTGTTGTTTCTCACTTTCGAGTGTGAACCTGAGATAGCAACAGGCCAAGTCTGTAAATAGAGATGAAATGCAAGTCTGAACAAAAACTCATAACTCTGTCCCAGTAATATCCATCCATCCATCCATCCATCCATCCATCCATCCATCCATCCATCCATCCATCCATCCATTCATCCGTCCACTTGTCCTTTACTTCTGCAACAGTGCGTGGTGGGGGGAACAGGTCCAGATGGGAAACCCGGCCATCCTTCTCCAGCTTCTTCTGGGTGATATTTCCAGGCCATGATGGATAAACAGTCTGTTCAGTGGGTTTAGTGTTTGCAACAAAATCTTTCTGATCAGCGGGTTGTGTGGAGTGCAGTCTCTGTTGCTGTCACTTCTTGTGTCTGTGGAATCGCAGGTCGTGACTTTAAAAAGCTAACCAAGATTATAAAGAAGCTAGGCTCCAATCTTTGGACTATTCTGAAGAACTCAAGAACTCAAACGGTGCTTCATGACGTGAACAACATGAATGCTCTTCACACGCTACTAAGTTCAACAACTTAGTGCCTTCAGAGGCTTCCTCTGATCCCCTGCAACACAGACTATTGCACAAGATACTGCCTGTCCACATACGTCACTATCATTAGCTAACAAAAAAACTCATAAGGAATGTTACTAGAACATCTAATTAACCTTAAGGATTAATAAGTGAATTCAATTCAATTCTATTGAAACCAGCTGTCAATCTGCCTAGGAGTAGGCAATACAGTAACCCCCCCCCCCCCCCCCCAACTCCCCAAGGTTGGACTTCAGGGGAAGGGAAAAACTAAATTGCTCTTTAGTTTTTCACTTGTAGGTCTGTGACAGTACTATCAAAAAACATATTGTCATACAGAAAACATCTACTCCAGCTTTACACAACCTAAATTTGAACAATAAGTAATCAGTAACACAAGAATACTTACGATGTAAAATTCAATTAGCCCTGAATGTTCTTGAGGGAAGGGGAGAATGTAATACAATGTTTTTATTATATTCATTAAAGGTAGAATAAGAGACGGAGTCTACAAGCTAATCATAATACAGTACATACAGTACCTGCCAAATCCTATTGAAATGAAATAGAACTATCTGTAGTAGAGAGATCATTTTCCTTGTCTTTAACTAAGTTTCTTCTAAGACGAGGATAAACCATGTTTAATTTTAAAATAAAGCATTTACCCAAAATGCTTCAAAAAGTTAAGATCACTTCATCACAGCTACCATCAAAGACAAAACCCAGATTTATTCAGCAGTTGTTCAAAAAATTATTTTCCACTCCCTTAGTGGAAAAGTTCCTGGCACTTTTAACAAAACATTTTGGAAGCTGAATATAAAAAAGGCAAACATTAGCAAACTTAAAACTTTCTTTTAAAGTTGCATTTCGATTGGGAAAAGAATGAAATAAGACTTCAAAGAAGAAGGAAGGTTTCACTGATGTAAAAGTGGCGATGCTCCAAATGTGGAGGAGTTGTCAGAGATAAACTACCTTGCACTTCACTGCACTCCACCTCTGAAGTATGCAGAGCTTCAATGAATCTTCAAATAGCTCCCAGGAAGGGTTTAGCTATGACTCCATGACAATGAGGATTAAAGCAGAATATCGTGACTGTACAAATTCAAAGGCATAAAAAACATCTTCATTAAAGCTTGGCTCAAAAGTGGAATTGAAAGTAGTCTATGCCAGAACAACAACTTCTAGCTAAAGAGTACTTCTACGCAATCAGCCAAAATGCCATGGATGGCTGAAGAGCATTACCTTTTGAGGTGCATTAGCTGAAGGAACAAAATCAACTATGTTTCAGTTTGCTCTCCTGGGAAAACATAAAACAAAACTAGAATTCATTTAAAGTTGCTACCATTTGGAATAAAGAGACTGGAAGGTTGGGTAACTTTTCTGACATTTAGTTTTTCAGAGATGAAATGAGCAAAGTTACACAAGACATGGAGAAGTTTAAAGGTGGAGGTCTAGCAACGTATATCCATAATTCCTGGTGCACATCCAAACCTTCTATTGGAATATCTGACAGTAAAGTACAGACTATTTAAACTGTTTGGAACAGGGGTCGCCGACATGGTGACAGGTAGCTCCCCAGGACCATATGTGGTGCCCTCAAGCCTGTTAAAAAATAGCCCAACCCTCCAGTGAGCTGCATCTAAAATGTTATTTAGTTGCTCATCCTTTTAGTCATACTTGTACTTACCGTCCGTCCGTCCGTTTTCTTCCGCTTATCTGGGGTCGGGTCGCGGGGGTAGCAGCTTCAGTAGGGAGGCCCAGACGTCCCTCTCCCCAGCCACTTGGGCCAGCTCCTCAGGAGGAATCCCAAGGTGTTCCCAGGCCAGCCGGGAGACATAGTCCCTCCAGCGTGTCCTGGGTCTTCCCCTGGGCCTCCTCCCGGTGGGACGTGCCACGGAACACCTCACCAGGGAGGCGTCCGGGAGGCATCCTAACCAGATGCCCGAGCCACCTCAACTGGCTCCTCTCGACGTGGAGGAGCAGTGGCTCTACTCTGAGTCCTCCCCGGATGACTGAGCTCCTCACCCTATCTCTAAGGGAGAGCCCAGACACACTATGGAGAAAACTCATTTCAGCCGCTTGTATCCGGGATCTCGTTCTTTCGGTCACGACCCAAAGCTCATGACCATAGATGAGGTTAGGAATGTAGATCGACCGGTAAATCGAGAGCTTCGCCTTTTGGCTTAGCTCTCTCTTCACCACAACGGATCGGTACAGCGCCCGCTTCACAGCAGACACCGCACCAATCCGCCTGTCGATCTCCCGCTCCATCTTCCCCTCATTTATGAACAAGACCCCAAGATACTTGAACTCCTCCACTAGGGGCAGTACATCCTCCCCAACCCAGAGGAGGCACTCTACCCTTTTACTTGTACTTACATAGATTTAAAATAATAAATGCATTAAAAACATGTTTATGTTACATGACGTTAAGGTGGGCTCTGACTCTTCTAGTTCAAAGGTCAGTACAGGTAGCCCTTTGTAGGACACAGTAGCAATGTAGCTCTCGACTTCTAAAAGGCTGGTGACCCCTGGTTTAGATAGTTCAACTCTGTGTTCATCATTGCAGCCTAGATACAGCCAAGAGCTAACGCTAAATTACCCCCCGGTGAAACTATATTGTTTTATCAGCCGTCAAATGAGCACTAATCCAGAGGCAGCTGTCATGGTAGATGGAGACTTTAATCATATTGAATTAAAATCTGTGTGCCCAAAATTCCCGAAATTCATAAAGTTTCTGACCAAAGACAATAGTATATGAGATCAGGTCTACTGCATCATCCCAGGAACGTATAAGGCTGCAGCGTATCCTCTGTGGACCTGATTCCTGCCTACAACCCACTGATCGGCAGAACCGTACTCTTCATCAGAACCATTCAGGTTTGGTCTTAAGAAGCCACACAAAACATGTTTGAGGTCTCTTCATTGTAAATACAACCAAGACAGTTAGCCTAAAAACAAGCTGAATCTGAAGGAAAACTGAATTTGGACCAAAATGGAAGTGATAAAATTTGTCGCAGAGGTATGGCGTATGTGGTCTCAGCTGGGGTCATCAACTACCATCTGTCTTGGCAGACAGTGTGAGGGCCAGATGCTTTTGTGCTTTCGTAAAACAAAACACACACATATATATATATACATATATATATATATATATATATATATATATATATATATATATATATATATATATATGTACATACACTCACAGATATTCTGGGAGCTGGTGAAACTCTGGTGGGCCGGATGTGGCCCACGGGCCGCTAGTTGATGTTCACTGAGCTGGATATATATAGATTATTAAAAGATTTTTTTTTATTAACTATTAACAGTATTATTTTGCAACCAAAATAGTTTGAAACAAAATGTGTAAGATTTTGGTGTGACAGGTAAGACATTATAGCTAGAGGGGAGAAAAAAGCCTTTTTGGAGCCAATTCCAACATAAAAGACCCACAGAGACGAAAGGCTTTGTAGAAAGTTAATAGACATGAGTCACTGGTAAAAAAAATAAATAAATAAATATCAGTATCAGTGCTTCTGCAACAGCAACACACTGCATGTTAAAAATAAAGGAAAAGTTTATTTGATATTCTAATTTTACTCCATCTGGAGCCTCACTTCAGCATTATAACCAGCACACAGCATAAAGACCTTTATAATAAGCTGAAAAATAATAAAGAGTATATTATAAGAGAAAAAGCTATAGTTCTTGCAGGCAGTACATTAATGAACAAACTTGGAGTTCAGACTCATCCTACTTATCATGACAATACAAAACTCTTTTCATTCATGCAAACACTTCAGGTCGCAGGCATGTGTCACTGTATGAGGTATTTCATGAATCATAACATTGTCACATTTGAACATTATTATGTAATTGAGATAAACAGAAGTAAAAAAGTGACCTTGCATCAAAAGAAGCCACATTTGACATTGGCTCATTATCTCAACACTGAGGAATAAAAAAAGAGGACAAACGTAATACAGGGACACAAAATAAAACACTTTCTGCCATGATCAGTTATCTTTTTAAAGCTGTCTGAAAAGTTTAATGCAGCCTTGAATATCAAATCTCACTTTCTGACTAAATAGAAAGAAATAGACTGGTATCTGATTTCAACATGCTAGGAGATGTAATCATATGGCTGCCACAGACACTGAAAGGCTTTACTGGTGAACCATGACGAAAACCTGTTAATCAGGAATATTTTTGTCTTCTAAATGTGTAATAGGAAAGGATTAATCGATTTCAGTTTCACAGTACTTTGAATGAATAACCCAAATTTGCTGCAATCTGATCAACAGCAGGATGCTGACTGGGCACATCTCTTTGTGGAGGAAAAGGAGATCATGTCACAGGAATTTGTGATTTCTGTTATTCCTATGAATAATTAGTTTTCTATATAAAACGATCAATTCAACAGAAAGTTTGTTTGCTTTACTCGTTGATGTTATCAATAAATGGAAAGGAATTGTTGAATTCCTGTACAATCCATAATCTGTATAATCTGTGTACTACCTGTATAATCCAAATTGTTGTTGTTTGCCAGCCATCAAATGGATTTGTTGTATTTAAACTTAAATACCTTTCACAAATTTGTTGTTCACCACACAGTGCATAACCTAAAAGGTAAGGCAAGGCAAGGCAAATTTGTTTATATAGCACAATTCAGTCCAGAGACAATGCAAAGTGCTTTACATGATTAAAATATAGGAAAATAAAACAGCATAAAAAGTAGGAATAAAATTTAGAAACAAAAAAGAACATTAAAAACAGTAAAACAGTTTAACTAGAACAGTCAAAGGCAATCCTAAACAAATGTGTTTTTAATCTTGATTTAAAGGAACTCAAGCTTTCAGCACTTTTACAGTTTTCTGGAAGTTTGTTCCAGATAAGTGGAGCATAGGAACTAAATGCTGCTTCTCCGTGTTTGGTTCGTGTTCTAGGTATGCAGAGCAGGCTGGAGCCAGAAGACCTTAATGGTATGGAGGGTTGATACACTGATAACAAGTCTGTGATGTATTTAGGTGCCAAGCCATTCAGGGATTTATAAACTAACAGAAGTATTTTAAAGTCTATTCTCTGAGATACAGGGAGCCAGTGTAAGAACTTTAGAACTGGGGTGATGTGCTCTACTTTCTTAGTCTTAGTGAGGACGCGGGCAGCAGCGTTCTGGATCAGCTGCAGCTGTCTGATCCACTTTTTAGGCAGACCTGTGAAAACACCGTTGCAGTAATCAATTCTACTAAACATAAACGCATGGATTAGTTTTTCCAGATCCTTCTGAGACATTAGTCCTTTAATCCTGGAAATGTTCTTCAGGTGATAGAAAGCTGACCTTGTAACTGTCTTTAGATGCTTTTGGACGTTCAGGTCTGAGTCCATCACTACTCCCAGGTTTTGGACCCGATCAGTGGTTTCTAGCTGAAGCGACTGAAGCTGTGCGCTAACTTTTGATCTCTCCTCTATTAGTCCAAACATTATTACTTCAGTTTTGTTTTTATTCAATTGAAGAAGATGTTGGCACATCCATGCATTGATTTCTTCTAGGCATTTACTCAATGCCTGAACTGGTTCATAGTCACCTGGTGACATGGTGACGTAAAGCTGTGTGTCGTCTGCATAGTTATGGTAGCTGATGTTGTTATTTTTTATTATCTGAGCAAGAGGGACTATGTAGATATTGAAGAGGAGGGGACCCAAGATGGACCGTTGGGGAACCCCACATGTGATTTTTGTCGTCTTTGATGTAAAGTTACCTACTGATACAAAAGATTCCCTGTTCTTTAAGTAGGATTTGGTGAGTGAATTAACACAAGATTAAAAAGGGCAAGCATGGGTCATACACAGTAGTACTGACAGGCAGACAGATCCGATGGACTAGGCGAGATGCGAGGTGAAAAGATGAGTCTAGGCGAGTGGTCCTAAATTCCTGTCCTCAGGGTCCCTACACTGAAAAAAGGGAATTAAAAGTAAGTAACATTTTCTTGGTATTAGTGTATTTATCCTTAATTTGAACAGGTTAATAACATGCCAATGAAATTAGTAGTTTGATCCATAAATTAAGATCATTTGATATACTGCACTTGACATTAGATGATGAATATGAGTTGTTTCCATTTTAAGTGCAAAAAGCTTATTCTAATGGCAGATTATTTAAACTTGCCTGCTAAAATTAAGGACAAATATACTAATTTCAAGAAAAAAATCCTGCTTTTAGTTCTCTTTTTGCATTGTGGTCCAACACACCTGAATCAAATGGCTGAATTACCTCTAATAAATAACACCTCCTCTAATCTCTGTCATCAGACTATTTAAGAAACATTCGTTAAATCAGGACTTTTGGGGTTACTTATTGTTGTAACATCAATAACTTCAAGATTTTTATATTTAATGTGCACTATTTTTATTACAGTGACATAAATGGCGAATTAAGCTCTTGTGCGAATCTCGTTGTCATAGTTATTGAATCCCAATAAAGTGGATGCTAACCAGTGCACAAAGAGTTAAAGATTTCGCATTAACGATAATGCAATGAATGAAAAGTTAGCTCCGCAAATATCTGTTGTGACTGTGCCCAAAACTGGTTATCCGTACCCACTTCGTTAGGTAACCCCATTTTATTTGTGACCAGCCGAATTGTGAGGCAGTAAACAAAATGGTAGTAAGTCTCTAGATGTGGTAAAGAAGATCTGCTGACATTCAAAGCAAGCGTCAGAAAGTAAAAGAGAAGGCATTTAAATCGTAACACATCCCCAAATCATCTTTTATTTGCTAATAAACTATTAACATCCGAAGACCACACCTAGTGCCACTCCTGCCAGGTAAGGGTAGGATCCTCAACATTAGACAATAACAGACTAAAAACATTACATCTGAAGAGTTTCTTGCAAAACTCGGATGGTAAAGTCAGAATTTAGTGTAAACAGCTAAAAGCATTCTGCCTTGTATCAACGGTCCAGGCCAGTGATAGTGGTTTAATGATGTGGGGGGCATTTTCTTGGCACACCTTGCCCTCCTTAAATGCCAAGTGAGCATTGTTTATACACAATAGCCTTCCTGAGCATTGTTGCTGGTGATATGCATTCCTCTATGGGCACGGTACACATCTTGCTACGGCCATTTTCAGCAGGATAATGCACCGTGTCAAAAAATTCTCTCATTCTCTCACAATGGTTTCTTGAGCTAGAGTAGTTGAAATAATTTTTATACTGAACAGTGTCATGATGTAGTGAAATGACAAATGTATCACTAGTGTTTAGGTTATAACTCACAGTCACCAGATCACAATCCAACAGTGCAACCTCTTGAAGTGCTTTAACGACAGAATTACATCGTGAATGTGCAGGTGACAAGTCTGCAGCAACTGTGAGATGATATCGTGTGAATATAAGCCGAAACCCCTGAGAAATGTTTCCCAAATTAATCGGATCTAAGCAAGTTCTGAAAGCAATAGAGACTACTATTGGCAAGGTGTACCTAACAAAGTGCAAAGTGTCACCTTTAAAGGGGCCTAGTCGCATACATTGATCATAGAAAGAAAACACAAAAAAAATATAGTCATCTTCAAATAAATCAATATACTGTAGGTGCCAGTAGACCCTCCTGCAATGCCTCGCAGTTAACCATTTAAACCCATCTGCCCCGATCTCAGGCCAAGAAGAGCCATGCCTATTTTATCACCCTTTCAAAGTAGGTCAGAAACAGTAGGTATTTCCTACATACCTCCAAGGAGGAGGCTTTAATGTTTATAAAACAAGTCTCTAATTTCTTTCACAAATACCTTTTGTTTTATAGCTTTTTAAACACACAAAATGCCATTTAACTGTCTATCGAACATTGCTGACTCTCTCAGAAAAAGGCTTCGCTGCACAGACATGCTTAACCCCACCCCCAAGGTTGATAGCATTAAAACTAGAGAGTCCTACCTTTTAAAGAAGATACAGCATGGCTTTCTCCCAGCTGTGTTAGTTTTGTAATCGCTGTGCGTAAGAGAGCTGACAAAACTCTCCCTCACTGCTGCTGTGCGCACAGTGATGCATGGGCACGTTCTCATGAGCTGCAGATGTGACCAATTAACAATGTAACTTTCTGCAGTGGGGGTGAGGAGGGGTCTCCTCTCTCAGTGTCTAAACCCATAGCAATGCAGAGGAGTGTACAGATCATTCTAGAAGTTTCTTGAACAGACATGTGTCATGATTTCTGCCAATTCTCTTTATTTTACTGATTTATGTTCTGCATAATAATACGTGTTGATGAAACACAAGGTAAATCTTAATACCAAAGGCTTTTTCATGTGGAGCCCTAAAACGGAAATCGGCACTTTTATTTGACCTGCTTCCTTTTTATAAGGTGAAAAACATATTTGGAACAGTTTTGGTACATGTGGATAAACTATGCCAAAATCAAAGATCCCCCTATAACACTGCCTACTAAAACCTTTGTGAAACAAATATACTGGTTCAGTCCAGATATGCTGCAGCTATTGTCAATATGTGGATATACAAAGTCTCATGCTTCTGCTATATAAGCGTTTTCATCTAGTTTTGTGTTGTTTATTTTGAAAAATATTTGGGCAAGGTTAAAATTTTTTGATTTTCTCTTGGTTTAATCACCTATAAATCAGAAATAGAAACATTTGTAATAGTGGTTCCACACAATATTTGTTAATGCCTCAGTGTGACACAAAAGCAAAATTTTACACTTAAAGTTAATACATTTGGAGCTGTACTTAATTTATATCAGATATGGAATTTCAGGCAGAAATTGCTCCTAAAACCTTCTGGGCTTAAAGGGTTAAGCAACAGCTCACTGTGTGATAAAATTATTCTTACTATTTATCTTATGTACTATGTTCATTGCATTTTTCATTTATATTTACTCTTTACTACTAAGATGTTTTAAGGTTTTAGATATTAAAGTGTATTTCATGTGGCTGATCTTTCTCTCATCTTTGCAGAAGGCCTGCAGAAAGCAGAGAACTATGTTGTGATTATAAGTGTTTTTATGATCTCTATTCAGACATCTGGAGTGCTTACGGATAACTGAACTGTGTGAACTGCTTGGTACTATCTTGAAGGTCACAGTTGTTTTGCTTATCCCTACCCCTTAGCTTGACAATGCCTAATAAAAAGAAAGGAGCGGGCAGAGTGCTTTAGAGCAAGTTTGGAGCATCTCAGCTCCTCTCCTTGCAAGATTTATGAAAACTAACCTCATTGTTGTCTCTCCTTCTTGTGTTATTAATGAATGTTTTAGGTGTTTGAACCTGACAGTGTGGTCGAAAACCAACCAGTTACAGGATTAGGGTTACGTATTCTTTATTTCCGCACCTCCGCTGGACATTGCTGGGCTCCATCACAGACACCTCAATAAGTAGACACCTTATTGAGCGTTGAATTAGACATCAACATTGTCACTATATCGAAAGTAGCATAACCGAGTGACTTGGAGAACATGCCTCATTTATATCCTACGTGGATTGTACCAGCAGATTCGCTGTAGAAACCAAATCTACTGGCATTATCTTTCACAGGTAAGAATAAACTCTGACTTATGATTGTATTTATTCATGAAAACGTCATTATACCTTTGCATGCCTGTGGGCTACATTGCCTCTCCTTATTTACCCGCTGTGGGCATGTGCAATATCGTAATTCTGGTTATGTGGTCTTGTTGTGGTAAATATACACAAAAGTGTTTTGTTTACTGATAAATAGAGCAAAAACAAAATGTAAAACATGTAAATAAAATCTAATAAGCCAACAGGGTGTGATAATTTAATTGGAAAACCTTTGTATGTAGCCATACTGAGTCATTTGCTTGGAAATACTTAATGCCATAGTATGCAATTGCACCCCTTTAAAATTAAAACCAAAAGCAGATAATGAAATGGAAAATCGGATTAAAACACCAAAAGTCAGGAAACTATTTTCCGATCCAATGTACACTTTTGCAATCTCAACACTATGGTTTGTGCAGAAATGGACAGGTCTTAGGTCTCCATGTGATAATGAGACCTTCAGCATGAGCCTAAAAAACACATCTCCAATTATGATCCGGGTGAGATGATATTGGTATACCGTATACGGTGCTGTTTTTGTTTTTTAAGCTTGAAGAATGCACCATTTTTGGATGAAATTAGAACAACATAAAACCAACAGTTCAAGATATTTAGCAACTCTTCTTCCTGAAATTTGGTATCAGTGGGACAAGGATGTCTGCATGATGATATGTTTGAATTGAAGAAAAGGCAAAAACAGACCTTTGGTTTGGCCGAAAGAACAAGGCATAACCATGGACCAGTCTGATGGGTAAAAATGAACAATGTCTCAGCCGTGGAACAGATATCAGCATGGTTCTTCACACATCTGATTAAGAAATGATGGTCCCCTGCATTAAAGCTGAGCTAATGTCAAGAAGAATTAAAACGAAGCACAGGCTGTTGTCAGCAATTGGTCAGTGCTAACCCTCCCTATATTAAACTCATCACCACAGGGAATAATAATTTGCTAAAAAAAAAAAAAGTAAGGAAAACAGCTGAATGGATATTTTTAGATTTAGAAAAGGGTTATTCACAGCAGTTTTGTTAAAAAAAACAGGACAGAGACACACCAAAGAGAGAAGTGAGAATAATTAGAGAACTTAATTGTGACCTGAAAACATGAAATATCTGCATTTACAATATAAATGTAACAGTAGGTTGATTATTGGATGTGGGCAAGCGTCAACATTAAACTGTTTCTGGTCAGAATTCAAGCCCACAAATTATCACTGTTTTTTAATAAAACTAATTGATCAATCTATCTGAGGTTGATTTACAAAAGCTATGGCCCAGGGGATATCTTATGCATTTCAATATGGCATGTTTAAGCTCCTTAAATGAAGAATGAAGCTTATTCATTCTTTCAACCGAGGCAGAGAACGCTGTAGCAATCAAACGTATGATCCTCTAGATGTGAAAGTTGGCTAAGAGTTTATCTGCTTAGCTGTGTTTCTCTCCTAGATGAAGCCACTAATGGAGCTACTACTGTGATTAAATCTTTACTTCTTGTTAACATAGAAAGTACTTCTGAGTCAGTACTTCTCTTTTTGTATGTCTGCTCTGTCTTCTCAACCCCCCAGCTGTACAAAACTGAACTAAAACTCAGCAGTCTGGTAATGTTTTTCTCTCAGACCGAAAAATTGGTTTAGGCTTTAAAAGCACAACAGAAACTAAAAGCAGAGCAGAATGGCTGCCAGAATCATCTGTTATGAGGTTCCACATCCAAGTTTGTAAACTAGACCTTGAAAATTATATCCAATTTTGTTTAACAAAAAAAAACCTTCTTAGTGCTTTTTATCCTTATAATGGAGCTACCACCTCTTGATTCTGCGCATGTTCAGTGCACATGGAATATTTGTACGTTTTGAACTTGTGATACATTTAGTCACAGACACAGGCTTCTGTAACTTATTGAGATTTTATGGGATGGCCAAATGCAAAGTTTTGCATAGTTGTATAATGGAAGGAAAGGTTCTACTTCTTTACAGATACAAATCTGAAAAGTCGTGCATGAATATGTGTGCAAATTCATTGAATCAATATTTTGTAGACTCACTTTTCATTGCAGTTAGAGCTGAGAGACTTCCGGATTATCTCTCTCTTCCCTCCTAATATTTACATTTTACTTTGCTGATTAGCTCTAACTCAGGCAGATTGCAAAAAGAACAGCTTTGATGATCAATGTTCAAGTCTTAAGTTAGAAAACCATATCTTGTTAGGGAACTGATTAGAAAAGCATGCTACACACATTTCAGATTTTAATAATATTTAAACAATGTGTTCTTTTTCACTTTAACATTTTGTATTACCCTGCATTGGCTTCAAACAAAATATCAAAAAATACGCTCAAATGTGGGGTTGGAATGTCACAAGAGGCAAACATGTTTAACTGGTGTGAATACTTTTGTAATGCCAATATTGACGTGACTAGCAAGGACATACTGTGCCGACATTTCATATTTTTCTATGCTTCAGAGCCTTATCTTGGGTTTCTCATGCCACGACTCACTGAAAAATCCTTCATTTCGTATTGCTTTTAAAACCTTTTCATTCAGCACTGAACATATTCAAAGATTAAAAAAACATGTAGAGGTCTAAAGCATAGGACATCCCCACCCCTCATCTTTATATGTGCACTTTGTGTGATGCTGCATTCACAGTTCCATAAGAGTCTGATTTATAGACTTGTTGCTTTAAGGTTTAGTGGTTACCCCATTAGCATTTTGACACTTCTGTCTGGAGGGCAACCTTGGTGTAAGAATTACTAAATTACTTCAATACTATAGGGCTAGACTGTCATTCAAGGGTGATAAATAAATGCTTTCAGCCGAAATACAATGAGGGATAAAACACTTACTAAAACTAATTCAACACCCCAAAAACATAAAATCTATTCCATCAGTAATGAAAGAAGGACTGGGGATTAAGAACATGTGGTAAACTGATTTCCTTTTAAATCTCAACAAGGAGTTTTAAAAGAAACTGCGTCAGATGGCACATTTATCTAAGTTAACTGTAGGAACATTGGCAGTGTAGTGCTCTTGTTAAAACAGAATAATACTAAAATCTTAATTGTCATTTGCCAATTGTATGAAAGAACACAAAATAACCATCAGAGTGTACCAGAAGCCTAAACTAATCCTGTGAAAATTTTGGGATTTTTATATGGATCCCAAAGGATAGCATTTGTTTGCAAACAGGTACACGAAGAGTTTCTCCTTCCACTCTGTGACAAAGCCTGCTCTTGAACTGATCCACCCATTCTGTGTTGCTGAAACATCCTTTTCTGTTGCGGTCTTGTGGACTCCTCTTTTTCCTGCACACTTCAACTGTGCTGCTCCACCTACTAATGTTTTTCCCTTTATTCTCAACACAAGGATTCAACCATAAAGGAACCAAAACCTTATTCATTTTCCACTGACAAGTTTCCATTGACAAGTTGCCAAAATCTACAAAACATTTCCTTCATTAATCTACTTGCTACATCTCAACACATTTGATTTGTAACATTTTTAAACCAAACTCAGCTTTTGTCATATTGAGAGGTTCAAAATAGATTCTAAGAGTGCATTATTCATATTCATGTTCATCTGACTGCGAAATGATAGATAAAAACAATATCAGTCCGTGGATCATTCATAGTTACAAATATTTCTAATTAGGTGCCTTAAAAATATTTATTTACATTCAAAGAATTCAACTGGTTGAAGACAAGAACTACTCACAAACATAACCCTGTTTACCTGTAGCCTCCCTAAAGCTGCAAGGACATGAAACGTCTCACCGCCCCTTGTCTCAGAATAAACCCTTCTAATATTGCAACTAAACTGAGCTACAGCTTCATTACAACAGCCATCAGCCCGAGAAACATGCTCTGTCTTTGTCTCTTTGTCATTGTGCAAGAAATACATGTGCTACAAGCAAGGGCTGTCCACAGTGGCAGGCAGTGTGAAATAGATGCTGCTGGCATGCAGAAGAGGTTCAGAACAGGTTGTTTCTGGTCTCAAGCAAGCGTAACCACTCACTGGCCACTTTATTAGTTGGATCCTGCAAGTGCCAGTTTGAACCTCCTGCTGCTTTCAGAACTGCCTTTATTTTTCAAGGCATTTTATGTTGCATCTGAGAGAAGCAAAAATACTCTTTAAATAATGGCATAGCAGAGTTTGGAAAAAAAAAAGAACTAAACCATATTAAGATGGTTTTATGGTTTTATGGTCATAGTATGTGGGCATCTAGCAATCAACTCCTTATTAAACCATCTCAAATTAAAGTTGATGCCATTCCTCGAACAGCAAAAGCTTGCCTGAAATCCACCAGGGCAATGACCCCACACGTTGCGGACAACACAGCAGGATTACGAAAATATTCTAGATGTTTCAACTGTCAAATCAAAGTCTAGATCCTAATCTGATGAAAATGTTCTGATGGGAGCTTCATAGAGATGTACAGAAACAGATGTCACCCAACCTCAATGATTGAATCAATGTTGCAAAGAAAGACATGTTTCAATCTGTGTCTATAATATCTATACGAGGAAAATGTGAAATATTGTGAAATATCCTTGCATAACTTTCAAAGTTTTCCGCTTCTGTCTGCAGCAAAGCGATGAACCTGTTGTGTTTGATGGATAGTCACAAAACAGGAGTGTTTTTAAATCAAGGTGACCAAATTGGTAATTTTGTTGGTAACATTAAGCTGGGTTTCATACACTTCCTAAGATACTTGCATAAGTCTGTTTCCACAGTGATTGTACATTGTACAGTGTTGATTAGCGTTATTTTATGCTTTTTTTGTTGGCAAATGGAACTTTTGAGCCAAACTCAACAACACACGCTAAAAGCAGGTATGAATTTTTTTGACTCTTGGTAAATACACCTTTTGGGCACATCTCACAAATTAATCTGCCATCCAAATTCTTGACAAGCTTAAAGCTCTTTCACACTATCACAGAGAAAGAAAAGGTCACCGAAATGAATGACTGAATGTTAACTCCACTGTACCATGAAATTCATATCCAAGAGCACAAGTGTAAAGAAAACAAACAGTTATACACAAAGTGTATTGTGTGCATACACAAAGGCAATGGACTCGAGAAGACAATAAGGGACTATTGGAATGCTACTTCTCCAGAAACCCTAGTCAACGGGGCTACATGAAAAGAAACATGGATGCTGCGATATCCACACTGTAGACTAACAGCAAAACAACTAGTAACTCAGTGTTCCAACATCCACAAACTGCAGCTGCTTTCACAACTAGAGATCCAAGAGATAGTTTCACAGCTAGTGCAAGGGGGAACCAAGACACATGGTCAGAGAGGGGGAGTTAACTTCAACCCCCCAGATATTGGGTACCAATCCCCAATGATGGAAGAACATCCGAATGTGAGAATGTCTGACCTAAGAGATAATCATGGCTAAATTAAGAGCCTGTCAACCCCGACATCGACTTGTGAAGCTAAGTGAAGTGCCTCCACAGGATCTCCTAGATGATGTGAATACAGCACTAACCACAATCCCTGCTGTTACCATCACAAAGACCAATGAGATGATATACAGTACAGCACTAGTGATCCTTGGCAAAGGTAACATTAAGAGCGGCCACAATGGACAATGTCCACCATGGAAGAGAAGATTGGAAGTCAAAATCAAGGCAACATGGATAGAAGTAAGCCAATTGTCAGAACTCCAGAAGTGTGCATCCAGAAAGGGAATCCCCCAGAGATACAAGCAGATGCCCATACCTGAGGCCCTGGGAACCAACAAACAAAGACTCCAAGCCTTGGCTGCCAAAGTAAATAGATACAAAAAAGAGATAGAAGCCAGAAGAATAAACAGCCTTTTCTCCACTGGACCAGCTAAAGTGTTCTCCCAGTGGCAGGGTAATAACACACGAGCCAACTCACCAAGGCAAGAGGCTGAGTAATACTAGAAAGGGAAATGGGAGAAATGAGTCAACTCCCTCTAATTATTCAAATTTCCACATTCCCAGATCTGTGGGAAGAGGAGGAGGAGTGGCAACCATCTTTCAGTCTGATTTATTAATTAGTCCCAGGTCAATTAATAACTACAGTTCTTTTGAACATTTAACCCTCAGTTTCCCTCATCCAAACTGCAAAGTAATAAAACCCCTTCTGTTTGTTGTTTTGTATCTTCCACCAGGCCCTTACACTCAGTTTTTGGATGAGTTGTCAGACTTCTTATCTAATTTGGTGTTAAATACTGATAAGGTTACTATAGTGGGTGATTTTAACATCCATGTTGACACAGAATGTGATAACCTTAGTGTAGCCTTTAAAACTATCCTAGATTCAATTGGTTTTGCTCAAAATGTGCATAAACCGACACACTCTTGGCTCCATACTTTAGACCTTGTGCTGACATATGGCATTGATTGTGAAGAATTAACAGTATTTCCTCACATCCCTGTCCTATCTGATATTTTTTAATAACATTTGAGTTTAATCTAACTGAGTTCTCCACCCCCAAAAGAGGGTTCCATTATAGTAGATGTTTATCGGATAATGCTGTATCAAAACTTAAAGAGTCTGTCCCCTTTTTAATATCCTCCGTATTGCAGAAATGCCCTGTAGATGGCAGCAATGTTGTTTCTTCCAATTCACAAATAGATGTCTTTGTAAACGGTATGACTTCGTCATTGCGTTCTGCATTAGACAATGTAGCTCCCTTGAAAAAGAAGGTGATTATTCACAGGAAGCTGGCTCCTTGGTTTAATTCTGAGCTGCGTTCCTTGAAGCACAATGTTAGGAAATTGGAGAGAAAATGGCACTCTACACACCAAGAGGAATCCTACCTAATCTGGAGGGACAGTCTATTGTTGTATAACAAGACCCTTCGCAGAGTTAGAGCAGCATATTTTTCATCATTAATTGAGGAGAATAAGAATAATCCTAGATTTCTCTTCAGTACAGTTGCCAAACTTACCCAGAGCCACAGCTCTGTCGATCCATCCATTCCCTTAGCTCTTAGCAGTAATGATTTTATGGGATTCTTCATAAATAAAATTGATTCCATTAAAAATAAAATAATTGGCATCCTCCCAAACATGATTACCTCGTCCTCAGTAAGTGAGGCAGTATTGGAGGAATCCTAAGAACCTGCGCAGTGTCTGAACTGTTTAAAAGCAGTAGAGCTTTCTGAGCTATCTAAAATTTTAGCTTCATCTAAACCTTCTACCTGTATGTTAGACCCAATCCCAACCAAGTTGTTTAAGGAGGTATTCCTTCTGATCAGTGGTCCTATTTTAGACATGATTAATCTATCCTTGGTAAATGGATATGTACCACAGGCTTTTGAAGTAGCTGTCATTAAACCTTTACTTAAGAAACCATCTCTTGATCAAGATGAGTTAGTAAATTACAGACCTATATCTAATCTTCTTTTCTTATCTAAAATTCTTGAGAAAGTAGTTGCTAATCAACTATGTGAACATTTACAAAGTAATGACCTACTTGAGGAGTTTCAGTCAGGCTTTAGAGCTCATCATAGCACTGAAACAGCTCTGGTGAAGGTCACTAATGACATTCTCATGGCCTCAGATAATGGACTTGTGTCTATACTTGTCCTGTTAGATCTCAGTGCTGCATTTGATACAGTTGATCACAATATTCTCCTACAAAGACTTGAGCATACTGTAGGGATTAAGGGAAAAGCATTAGGCTGGTTTAAATCTTATCTGTCGGACAGATTCCAGTTTGTTCATGTTAATAATAAATCTTCCTCAAACTCTAGGGTCACTTGTGGAGTACCACAGGGTTCAGTCCTTGGACCAATTCTATTTACTATATATATGCTTCAGATTGGCAAAATTATCAGACAGCATGGGATTAATTTCCACTGTTATGCTGATGACACTCAGCTATATTTATCCATAAATCCTGATGAATCCAATCAGTTACTTCGACTGCAGTCATGTCTTGATGACATCAAAAGCTGGATAACTTTAAATTTCCTGCATTTAAATTCTGACAAGACAGAAGTTGTAATCTTTGGGCCAGAGTCTTCAAAAAATCAAGTTCTTAATCAATCACTTAATCTGGGTGGCATTAACTTGGCCTCTGGTAATAAAGTTAAAAATCTTGGTGTTGTTTTCGACCAAGACATGTCATTTAAATCCCATATTAAACAGGTTTCCAGAGTTTCCTTTTTTCACCTCAGGAATATCGCCAAAATTAGAAACATTCTGTCCAGGAGTCTTCCTGAAAAACTAGTCCATGCATTTGTTACTTCAAGGCTGGACTATTGTAATTCTTTACTATCAGGATGTCCACAAAATGCAGTTCGAAGTCTTCAGCTGATCCAAAATGCTGCGGCAAGAGTTCTGATGAAAATCAACAAGAGGGATCATATTTCTCCAATTTTAGCTTCCCTTCATTGGCTTCCTGTTAAATCAAGAATAGAATTTAAAATTCTCCTTCTAACGTATAAAGCCCTTAATAATCAAGCTCCATCATATATCAGAGCTCTGATTACCCCGTATGTTCCTAACAGAGCACTTCGCTCTCAGACTGCAGGTCTGCTGGTGGTTCCTAGAGTCTCTAAAAGTAGAATGGGAAGCAGATCCTTTAGCTATCAGGCTCCTCTCCTGTGGAACCAACTCCCAGTTTTGGTCCGTGAGGCAGACACCCTATCTATTTTTAAGACTAATCTTAAAACTTTCTTTTTTGACAAAGCTTATAGTTAGAGTGGCTCATACCCTGAGCTATCTCTATAGTTGTGCTGTGATAGGCCTAGGCTGCTGGAGGACATCAAGGTCTAATTTTCTCACTCTACTGATTTCTACTGTTCTTCAGTCTACTGTTCTCCAGTTTTGCATTGTATTACATTGAAATGACTGTCGTCATTTCAGCTTTTAACTTTTTGCTCTCTCTCTTTTTCTTCATAGTAGGTACACCTGGTCTGGCGTTCTGTTAACTGTGACATCATCCTGAGAAGACGGCTCACCCGCTACTACCATCTAATGTAGAACAGATTACTAGATCAATGTGTGCTTTTGTGCTTTTTTGTCTGTCTTGTTGTATCTCTGCTCTGTCTTCTGTAACCCCAGTCGGTCGAGGCAGATGACCGTTCATACTGATCCTGTTCCTAAAAGTTGATACCACTTCCAATCACTGTTTGCTTCACTGAAAGCACTTAAGTTAGGACTAGGGTACCTATTTGAACTTATTACCCTAGCCAAGCACCTGCTGGTGTCTTATTTCATTTCTAAATCACACTAGCTCAACCCTTTAGGAGGTCAGCTATAATTAAAAAGATCTCTCTTGGAATGGACACTGACATTAGAAAGTGTTCCTCTTCTCATCACTGTAATTAGTTCTTCTCTCTGCTCATCATGCTGTGTGCGGATACTTCAACTGTCTAAGCACTGTTGTTGTTAAGGATGGGCTACGCATGACCTCCACAGTAGAAAAATATGTACACCTTAAAAAAAATTTAAAATGAATTATTGTATATATATATATATATATATATATATATATATATATATATATATATATATATATATATATATATAATATAATATTAATAATAATAATACATTTTAATCAAAGTAAAAGCTTAAGAAAAAAACAGCAACATAAGCTAGATGTCATGCAGCAAAAACCTTGAGACAAATTTTCATCCATTTTCTTTTCTATGTCTGTGTCTTATGTTTCCTTTTAAACATTCATGATTGATTAATGGGCTATAGAAAAATAAAAATTTTTGCACAAAATCATTCTCAAATAAGATTCCTCCTCCCTGGGTTTGCCCGTTTTGAGCTTTATGTGTTGGTTTGTGTAAGATATTTCTAGGAGGTATTTTGGTCCCTATAGGTCAGAAGAATCTGAGGAAAAAAAAATGCTAATAGTGCTGGCATCCTGATGGGATTTCAAGCGCAAACTAGCATCATGTTGACCGTTAGTTTTCGGTGTCTTTTCAGCTGTAGTTAAGTGTAAGATAATTGTATACATTTATGGCACGTATTAATGCATTGTTAAGTTGTGTATGTGATTTATTCCAATAATAATTATAACTTCAATGTCAGCTGTGATATTAAAGTCATGTGTTAAATTTTTGTATATTACAATTTTACTTCGCTGTTGCTCGGTGAGGGGCAGTACTTGCCAACATCGATGTAACATCTGGAAGTTTTTGAAACAGCTCATTTTCTGGATACCAACAAAGTATTTACTTACTGGCAAAACAGCTGGAGTGCTTTTTTTAGCACTTGGATTGTTTCAAGAAGCAGTAGAGGTCAAAATGGAAGTACAAAAATGTGCAAAAAGTAATTTGTTTATGATAGGTCAAGCAAAGATTTTCCTTTTTTTTAACAAGTTCATAAGCCATATTAACTGAACTTTAGATTACCTGTTATGAGGTTGTCCACCAGTGTTGTGGGGATGCAGAAGATCCCCACAAGGAGGTCACTGACTGCCAGGTTAAGGATGAAGAGGTTGGTCACTGTGCGCATGCATCGGTTTTCCAGTACGATCAGACACACCAGGATGTTACCCACCATGCACAGCAGGAAGATGAAGGAGTATGCCAGAATGTAGCTGGCAGCTACATACAGAGAGTGTTGATAGTAGGGGAAAAAGGTGATGTTGGTGAAGTTAGCAGTCCCATCCAAGCTGCTGTTGAAAAGGGTTGTTAAGACAGCGGATCCCTCTGTCTCCATCACTTCCTCACCCATAACGTCCAGGATCTCCATCTTTTACATGTGCCAGTACAGGCTGCAGGGGAATCAAACAGGGAAAACATGAGATTATTGGGAATATCATCGGAAGAAAATTCTAAATGAATGGAGAATTATATTCTGCTATTACAACTACAGCAAACAATTCTAATGAAGGAACTAGCAGGTCCTCAGTGAAATAAATATAATTTTGTTTATGTACTAATGTAAATAATAATGTGAGGGCTGTAGGTTTGAGGTTGTTGCTGGAATTCTAATATTCACCTTACTAAAAAGAAAAACAGACACTCATCTTCTGAGATACACATCTTTTATCTTTGCCAAGAAATTCAATAAAGTGTACAGAATGCACAACCTCTCCCAGATGGAGCTAAGTTGAATTGCTAATACAGAGAATCACTTTTCTCTATTACTATTTATAATTCACAGTACGTCCAACATTTTCCCAATGTTCTTCTTTTCCCAGAGCCCATGTTCAAATATTTATTCCCCTTTCTTCTCATGAGATAGCAGTTGCATAGAACCAGCATCTCTGTTTGCATTGAAGGCCACAATATGGTGTGAGCTTAACAGATGCACATAAGGTTTATACTAAGTTTAGTTAATGCACAAAGTAATAAAACTTTAATGCTTTATCTTCACATATGATCAAAGTATAAAAGATTTTCACAGTATTTTTCCCACAAAGGTGAACAAGTACTTGCGTCTCAAGTCCCTGCTGGGAAGAAAATACTCAACACAGAATAATGCGGCCACTACCATGTTTCACTACGAGATTGCTGGGCTCAAGGTGATGTGCAGGGTCTTCTGCCACACCTATGCCAAAGTTCCGTTTTGATCTTATCTCACTGTTTGTCACATGTTTCATGTGACCCCAACATGGCTTGAGGCAGACTGTAAAGAGCGCGTTTAATAGCAGTCTTCCTTCTGGCCAGCCTTCTATAAACTACAGTATCTACCGTAGTCACAAAGAATCCTAAGACTAAAAGCAGCTCTTAGTGACATAACTTTATCTTAGAGTTTTTCCTTGGTAAGATAAAAGTTATTCACAAAGCATCTTAGGCTTTAAGAGAACTCCTAAAGTGACAAAATGTTAGGAGTAGTGAGGAGGACTTTTAGCTAGGCCTAAGAGTGTCTTGAGCAGGGAAGATGGCTGAAACAGAGAGAAATGTTTGGCTGATCCACCACTTAAACACTGGAGGAGATGAGCACATAAACTTCTTTAACAATCATACAATTTTTAATTTGCAGATATGACAAACTTTATCTTCCAGATAAAGTGAAATTATTAGTTTCGGTGGCCCAACAGCTTTTAGGCAGCACTCTAACATAATTTTATTGAGGAAAAATAAATAATAGGAAAAATATTGAATAATCATGAAAGAAATTGGAGAAATGTACAAGGAATATAGTACAGAGGATTTTTTTTATATTATTTACAGAAAAGCTCTCAATAATAAGCATTTTATATGAAATGGAAAAAGTTGCAGAAAAATATAAACATAAATCACAGTAGACAATATAAAAGAGGTGAGAAAGTATTTGCTGTATTGTACAAGATGATTAACCTGGCCAGCCAGACTAATGTGTAACACTCTCCGTTCTGCGCATTATTAATCTGGGACTGCTCTTATCAAATCCGTTTGGGGAAAGGAGAGACATTTGGCAGAACTTTTTGAGCTGATTGGGCGAAGCAACACCTAGTGCCAGCCTACCAAAGGCTGGTTTTAGACAATCACGGTATCAAATGAAAATGTAACCAGCAGGCGTCATGAGAAACCACAAGACGGTAAACTAGGAAAGGCACTTCTTGCTGTCCTTCTTTCAAAGATGAAAACATGGATTCTGACAACATGTGTGATAGCAGCAGCTACATCTGTGTCCTCCTGCGCTGCCATGTTTACATTGGTTCGGTTGTGGGCTCACCAGCTTTTGCTTTCGTTGCAACGGTATATCCCGCCTTAAGCCACAATAATGCAACGTAATTGGCAGGAACCATTTTTGGTGTGGACACAAGCCAAAAACGGTTGTACCGCTCCGGTTGAAACAGGAGCAGGAGAAGATGGATTCTCGTGTGTTTGTGAATGCACAAACATTGCAAGAATTCATCCTGCTGGCAAGGTTACATGATAATGTCAGTAGCCTAAATGGTCAAATAAAGTTTGCTTCTGTGATGCCATCTCGTCACTTTTGATGCTGCACGGAGCACTTCTCACTTTCCAGGCTGGTGCATAAAACCACTAAGATGCGCAGACAAAAAGCCGCATTGATCCGTGCTTCAAAGTCTATTTGCGCCATGATCCAGGCATCAATTTACCTTTCAACACTCCTCTATTCCCCTTCCAGAGCTTCACAGACAGATGTCCTGCTCCTCACCTTTTTTTCTCCCCCACTGTTTTTCCCCATTTTATGTCGGTCATTTTGCAAAATACAACTGCTTTATACAAGCAAGAAATGCTGACAAGTGAGTGCACATTATTATCAAATAGATGAAGTAGTAAAATATCCAGTATGGCAAATAAACATAACAAGCAAAATAAATGTGTAAAACATTGTAACGCTGTGTGACAACAATTTATTTAAGCTAAGGTTCATCATCATGTCACAGATTTCCTAATCTAGTCTAATTGTTTAACTTCTCTACTTTGATCACAAGGAGCTCATTTGTGGGGGGTTTTCTTGTACTATCAACCAATCACAGCTCTTAAAAGACAGTGTCACACCTAGCAACACGGTCAACCACACCTCCTCACTAAGATAAACATTTCTGTCCTTTCCTTACTCAGAGTCACTCTCAGCAACAATCTGAATCGCTCTTAAACTAAAACTCCTTGGCAGGAATTTTTAGGATAAGAAAGGGACTCTTAGAGGAGTCTGAGAATCTTTGTGAACATATGCACTGATTTGTGGATTATAAATGACTAATTGCTATCCTGCTGACAAGTTTCCCTTCACAGAGCAGTGGATCTCTGTACCTCCTTCACAGTTATTTTGGCCCACTTGGCTGCTTCTCTAAACAGTGGTCTCTATACATATCACACTTTTCAGAGTCTTACATGCAAAAACTGTTGAAAGACATGTATAATTTTTTTCCACTTCACAATTATGCACTACACAGCTATATTGGTCTATTGTATAAGATCCTAATAAAACATACTGTTATTACAATGTGATGGATAATGTAAAATTTCAAGGGGTCTGAACTTCTATGGAAAGAGATTGAAAATTATTTGTGACATTATGATTCTTTTTTAAATGCATAGTATTCAGTCCAAATGGTCTTGAGTTAGGATTCTTGTTTTAAATATTGCCATTATTACATCTAAAAACCAAGTCAATGAGGCCATATCCTTACAGATGATCCTCCGTGTCAACAAAACCTCCTAACAAGTACCATAAGATGGGAAATTGTATTAAAAGATGCAGAGATTTATGGCACAAAATCTTACTTCATAGATGATTTAGGCATAATACATTTTATAAAGCAGAGATTAAACAATTCACTAGCTAACTCATTGGCTAAATAGTTGGAGGTCACAGTGGTTCATAGAGATAACCATTATGGACACAGTACATGCTTAGATTGTATCATCTGAGTTAGTTACTTGCAAAGAAAATCAGATCATTGAGAAACTTATAGCATAGCATCAAACCTTCAGATCATGTCAAAACCTCCGTATTGCAATTGATTCAACCCTAAATTTAACAAACTCCTTGCTCACAAGTGCCCTTTTAGTAAAAAAAAGTATAATAAAAATTGTTTCATACTCCCTCCTCTGATATAAAAGCAGCATTATTGTTATTACAATATTCATAATGTTATTAATAATGTTATTTTGGAAAAAGAAATAGTATGCAGTCACCTTATTTATCTTTGACCTTTTATCCCTGTGTCGCACCCGGTAACGGTTTTCTGCACAGACAGTGGCACAGGAAAGCAGGCTGCAGAGCTTGAGCCTGGGCTTTATGTCGGTATGTGGGCTCTGTTTTTTCAGATTCCCAAAATGTTTTTGGTCATAAAACCAGTACGTGAGAACCATGATGAGATATCTGTACTTGTAAGATAGCACATCAACTTTATATTGTTTACTGTTTTAGTCTGGAGGCGCAGACTAGCAGAGAGGGGCTAAACACAGCATACACACTGAAGGAGAAACGAGCCCTGCACTCCTGGGACGTAGTCCTGAGCGGAAGGAGAAGACAGGTGAGGAGAAACTATTTTTATCCTGCCATAATCATTCAGCTTCTAAAAAAACATCTTCGTTTTAGCACCCTTTTAGCAACAACAGCTGACACTCACCAGTATTATTTCTACTAGATTTGTTTGATAGAGAGATGAGATGCAGTGGTGCAGCCTTTTATTTATATTTAATATTTTTGAGGGATAATGGAGATGCAACTATTTATCTATAAATTACTGCTTTAAAGGGTAGAAAGAAGTTAATAAGGTGTCACTGACAAATCAGTATGTAGATTATACTACATTACTCTAAGTAATAGCCAAATCCATTTCAATGATGTTTACATTTCATGTGCTGCTGTTTCAATGGTAATTATTCAATGCTTAAAGGAGCTATAAGTAAGATATTTACTGTAAAATAAATCTAAACCATTCTCCTTTCCCAACTGGGATGGAAGTAACATTCCCTAAACAATCGGGTCTCTCCAACAATTTCTCCCTTTTTTGCTCCTTTCAAACCTAGAGGTACGGTCCGGAACTACTTCGGTGCAGTGTGTAGCCCGTATTTACTTCTGGTTCCTCAGCCAATCATATGAGAGTTCTTTAACTTGGCTTATAAATCCAATTAAGGAAAAATGTCAGGTTGACTTAACATTAATCTTTAATTTTTTTTCTACTTATTGTTTTTAGCTGTTCTTTCCTGTTGATTATTTGTTTTATTGTTGGTGTTGGTGTCTTTTGTTCCTTTTTAATGTTTAGTTTTAATTTCTTTTAAGTTGTGGACCTGTACAGTACTTTGGTCACTTTGGGTGTGTAAAGCATCTAAGACACATAATGACAAATGTTTAGGATTCCTTATGACGTGACAGACTCCCACTCCCAGCATGCAACATGGTCAAAATTGCCACCAACTCCCAGCATGCAACACGGTCAATGCGACCACCGGCCCTAGCAACATTATCTCGTTGCTATGAGAGGACATAAAAGCGCTGTGCGCACTCAACTCATCCTTCTTTACTGGCGGTTCGCCAAATTGAGGAGACACGCAGCTGCTCATCCCGTGGGATTTCCCCCACGTGGCACGTGTTCGATTTCTCGCTGGACCGAGAACTTCCGAACCAAACCCATCCCTGTTTTCCTATGCAGGAGGTCGACTTCAAAGGTACTTTCAATTCAATTCAATTTTATTTATATAGCGCCAATTCATGAAACATGTCATCTCAAGGCACTTTACAAAGTCAAGTTCAATCATATTATACAGATTGGGTCAGATTATACAGACTGGTCAAAACATTTCCTATATAAGGGAACTTTGAATTCATTTTGATCCTACTAGAAGCAACTATCTCCCAGTGATCGTCAAGAACTCCGCTTTTGTTTTGGCTAAACAAGCGGCGGACAGAGTCCAGAGACTTCGGGGTTCCCCCTTTTCTTGCTGCCTGAGGAACCTGCGCTTGCCGAAGCTGCTGCTGTGGCTGCTGGAGCCACAGATCCACGGATCAGAAGCCAAGGACACCCCCACTGAGACAACACAAGTAAAACGGGACTTCCCACCCTTTTTATTTCTCTTTTTCACCCATAAGGTGATATTTTGTGCCTGGGCAGAACCTATTAGTAATTAGTTTAATGCTTAATCACTCCGAGAAGGAGTTGTTTTAACTGTGCTGGATATTTCTGATGTGTCTGCATGCATTTCATAAGTGATTTTGGCTGTGTTGTTTTTGGTTTGATTGTAAGCAGACTTCACCGAGAGTCACTTTTCCCTTTGTCTTCTTATCTTCATCTCGATCTCTTTGTCTACATTTTAGGTTCTCCCACATGCTTTTTTGAAGTCCTTTTTTCAGCAGTGAAACTGCCTCCTGGCCAAAGCCCACCCTTCACTAGATGCTGCGCTAAAAACGTCATTAGGACCTCCTTCTCACGCGTCACGCAAGATCGTAGGTCATATGTCGTCGTAGTCATATGTCTTGGAAAGAGGCAAAGTAGCTCAAAACTGTTATCTTAGCTTGTTGTGGAATACCAAGAGCGCCCATCTAGCTTAATGTCGGTTTTCTCAAAGCTATTTTGTCTTTCAATGCTGCTACGTCAAAGTGCCGACGTCTTGAACGTGGTGTTTAAACAACTGTGAATTGAATTAAGAATTGCTACCTCTCATTTAACCCATTTTGACTTGTTTTATTTTTATTTATTTTCTTTTGCATGTTCCTTGAGTAGCGGATAGTTTCCTAGTGTTCATTAAACATAATAATTACTGTCACAGGGAATTATTTGGTCTTAATAAATAATAACATGTGGAATAGTAATTGTTTGTGTTTATTTTGATCCTGAAGTTGGATGGTCTCTAAGAGTAAAGAATTACCTCTTTTTGAGTTAACAACTAAATCCACTGAGACATTTTCATTGGTTTGTGATAAAGCAGCAAGGGTTAAAACTCCCATTGCAGTTATAATTTGAGTTATCAACATTTGCTGGATAAGTCTAATCGGTCAACAACCGGTCAGAACACTCTTTTCCAGCAAAATAAGTCCATAACAGCTAATTAATAAATGCATTGTTAGTGTTAGTCATTATAGGCTTGGAGCCCTTGGATCACAACCATTTGAATTATATTTGTTGTAGCTACTATTTGAGTTTGAATGATCTATTATTAAAATGATAATAGCAAATTATAATTAATAATAATACTCATAATCAAACAGGTTTCTGGCATAACAAACGATAACATACTCTGCTTTGTGGGCAGATGCATTTCCAATTTAACCAACTTTACATATTGGCCCACACATCAATTCCTAGCAAACTCACATAATAATTTATAAATGACATCATCATGAGTCATTAAATCAGAATTGAGGGATAGAACTACAGTATTCAAAATATTACAATTTGACTTCCTTTTTAGTATCTGTATTCTATAGTACAAGAAAATCCCTGATATATCCAAAGCATGGCAACTGGTGGCAGAACTTAAGGTTATGGTAGACAGCAAGAGCAGTTTTGGTAAACAGACGGACAAACAAACTGAGACAGATAGACAGGAACTATAAATACACAGGAGGGCTGACAGGCTGGTAAAAACAGTGGAGAGCAAGACAGGGTCACACTAGCACACAGTGAATGTAACATACAGCAGATAAAAAAAATAAAGAAAAAGCCAATGTTTTTCTCTATTAAAGCTTTCTGAAGAAATTGACATAAAATGTTCACAAGATGTCAACAATTCCTCAAGTAATCCGCATATACAAATATATTAAAGCAAATTAGTCCACAGATAAAGTTGTAGGTCCAAAACAGCAATGGCACAGGGAGTAAGTATTGAATACATTTACAGAAATTCATCAAATACTTTGTGCATAAGGCTTTTTTTTCCGAAGAGAACTTCAAAGACTTTCGAGGATGGAAAATGTGTTCCAAGGCTGTGATTTCTGACCCATTCTTCCATTCAAACTTTCTTCAAATCTTGAACGTTCTGCAGGTCTTTACTGTGCACTCTGATCTTCAGTTTTTTCCTTGGCTGTGTGTTTGAGACTACTGTCTTGCTTGGAAATCCACACTCAATCTCACAAGAACGTCCTCGCACAATTTTCCTTTCATCCTTCCTTCGATTACATGAGGTTTGGCAGTACCATTTACTGTAAGACAGCATAAACCATGATGTTCTTACCTACAAACATTTCTTTTGGGATGGTGTTTTTGGGTTAATTTGCAGAGTAACTTTTCTTCCAAATATGATGCATGCAAAGACATCTAGAGTTCACTTTTGGCCTCATCTGAGCCCCAGGATATATTCCTCCATTATTTTACTTGTTCCAAACTTTAAACAGTTTAAACAACTGCTTTGTAGTGAGTGTGCATTGAGGATTTTGTGGTTGACTCAATCACTTTTTAGAGAAACTAACTGTAATGGTAACAGTACATTATTTTGACATTAAGAAATCGTATGATGGCCATGACTGGTTAATGGTGAAATTTTCATCTTTCACCTCAGAGTTTCCACTTGCTCCAGCATAATTCACAGGGACTGAATTCCTTGTTTGTGTGAACAAACAGCATGTTTTGCTACAGAAAGTCTTCTTTTGTCAAAGTCGCTCTCTTTTTACTAATTGTACCACTCTGTGCAATACTTTCTGAATGAGAAACCTTTTTATAGGCCAACAATCAATATTAAATCAGCCTATATAGATACATCTACTTATAGTGTAAACCAAACTATTAAACTAAAAGAAAAGAACTTGAAGAAAGATAGGAATAAGGCCCAATTGAAAATTTAATCCGAGATGAAAAACCTTTTTAATACTATAAATGGTTTAGAGTCAATCAACAATTTTTCTCTAAAGATATAGTAAATAATGGCAAAAAATACTAAATTTAGAGGGATCTACAAACACTAAGGTGGATACTGGATGACAGTAATCTATGATAATTCTGATCAAGGGTTCATCCACTGGACAACAAAGGAAATCACCACAGAGGGATTTGATTAAGGAAAGAAGATTGTAAAGTTCCCAAGAAATTGGAGACAAATATTAAGTAAAAAAATACACAACAGATCAGTTAGTTAAAAAAAATCTGAAAAATACTTTCCACTGAGGAGAATTGTATGATAGCTTTAATCAATAAAGTGTATGAGCTGTAGTTGATAAGATGCATATCAAGATCTTACCTCGCATTCTCAATAAACAACACTCAGTCCACTTAATACACAGTACAAAAGCAAAATAAAATGTAAATACCATGAAAATATCCACTGTTGACTAGGAATGTCTGTGGAAAAACCATAATACATCTAAAATCTCAAAAAAGGTAGTGAATTCTCTTTTAAAAATGTGTTTTATATCACTCTCCACATTAAGAGTATTTTTTTCAAACTTCTATGTTGGAGATAAAGTGGAATGAATAATGGTTACGATCGTCATGTATGCTGGACATGTCCCAAGATAAAGCCTTTTGGGGGGAAACTGACATATATAATAAGGCTGCAGAAGAACCAAATGGAAGAAAATTTGGATAAATGGACTAGATACAGAAGGATAATTTGCAACACAGAGGACTGAAAGACGATATCGTATCCTGAGATATCTAGACAATTCAATCAAGAAACATCCCATACTGTTCATTGTTTGATATTGTCTGCGTCAATTGATAATAAGTTACTAATAAAAACGCTCAGATGAATGTTACAAAACTGAAGCATTCGTTCACAAGCAGCAACAAAAAACAAACAAACAAAAATAACAACTACAGCTGGCTATATGAGTAATCAGTAGGAAATAAGGTGGAAAACAGAATTTGTCAAAATTCTAAAGGTCATGGTTTAGGTTCTGTCTTGCTTCTTCTCTTGTCATTTTTGCAGTTCACTCAGCTCACCCTCCTCCAGCAATTAGTCCCACCTGTCGGGACACTAATTAGTCCTTAGTCTCGTCACCTTGTCAGGCTCCCTTTATAAGCTCACCTTGTTTGTTTGTTTGTCGCTGGCTCGTAGTGTTTGTTCTGGACCATCATGCCTGTCTGCACCTGTTTCCCCGCCTTGGTTCCTGTCTCATCAGGTTTGGTTTTCGTTTGGCTGCGCTGCTAATTTTTGGTCACTTCGTCTTGGTCTCCACTTTGGCCTTGGATTATTGCTCATGTTTTTTGGACTTTGTACCTGCCATCCAGCTCCTGCATCCTTCACCTTCGTCAGGTAAACGAACTCTGGTTCTCCATGCCTCCACCATTCACCTGCAATAAACTGTCTTAAAGAACTACTCTGTGTGTGCGTGGTGTGTCCGGGTTCATCCACAACAAAATCGTGACACTAAAGGTCAAATTGTGATCCTGCATAATACAACAAATTAGTATTAGTGTCTACAGATGTCTACCGCATAGCCTGTGGTCTGACTGTTGAGCAGAAAACAACAGAAATAACTTAATGTAATCAAACTATAGAGATGAGAGCATTGATGGATAATACACAATGTGTTATCTACAGCTTTTTCAAGTGCAAGATGTTCTAGGTCACAGAAAAAAAACATTGACTACCTATTTTAAAACCTTATTAATCTGCCACAGACTAAATAACAGACTATGTCCTGGCATTTCCCAGTCCTACATAAAGCCCATAAGTAATCTCCACACTCTAACAAATCAACAGTTTCTGTGGCCTCCAGTACGGTGGCTGACAAGAGGCAAATGCTCCACGAACAACTGAGCACTCCACAAGTGGCCAAATGTACTCCACATAAAAAACACTACAAATGTAATAGAAAGATAATGTAAAGGATACCCCATCACCATTGAAAACATATTGTTAACTCTCCTTAACAAGTTTCACAAAGAACACAAGGCGTGAGAAATAGAGTAAGATTATATAGATTTAGTGTGAAGGAGGAGGCAGAGGGAGGCGTTAGGAGATGAGGAGGAAATGACTGGGGAACAACATGCCCTCTGAAGAAGCCAGCTCCCCCGCTGGCTCCAATAGGAACCTGTTCTCCTACCCAGAGAGGAAGGCACCACTAGCCGTGCCACCAAAGTCTGCAGGGTCATATGCTGGAGACAAGCGGCAAGGCCCGAGAGCTTACTGCAAACCGAAACCAACACACCGGTGGAGCCCGAGTTTATGTTACTGTGTTTGGTGTGCGTGCAAGTAGAAAGAATACCAGTCCTAGTCAGTCAGAGGGTGGTGCCAAAAACACAGCAAATTAAGAATTAAATAAATCAAACTATGAGCAGCGGAAGAAAAAGGAATAAGATAAGGAAGGTCTGCTATTTCCACATTGTGGATACTTTTTTTTCTCTGAAGAACAACAGACATACAAGTATTACATAAACTCTGGAGAGAAATCACTTTATTAGTTCGTTTTGCCTTTACTTTCTCTGGGTAGACAGTGTATGAACCGTCAGCCTCTAAAATGCTGTAATGGAAACTGTATGTTTGTGTGTCCAACTTAGGTAAAAAGTATAAACGGGGTATTTGCATGTCTACAAAGTATCAATAATTATTATGATCTGTTATTCTATATACCAACACTTTACTTCTACAAGGCACTGCAAAAGCTACAGCCCATAACTATGAGGGGCCGTTTGCAAAGTTACACAGTCGAAGATTAACCGTCATTTAGCTTGTAATAAGGGGTAAAATTTGTGTTAATTTTCAAAGCCATAGTTTCTGCATGCCCTTCATACATAAATGTCACATTTCCACTGTTAATGTTTAGTTTGCAAGATAAATATTTACTACAATCTACAATGTAGTGCATCATCGTCAGTGTGTCTATGTGTGAGTGAAGGGGTGAATGACTGAATGTAGTATAAAGTACTTTGGGGTCCTCAGGACTTGATAAAGTGCTATACAAGTTTAGGCCATATTTAAGGCCACAATAAATATTTAGCTTGCAAATTAAATATTTAGTTTACAGAATAAATATTTAACTTCTAAATAATATTTTTTTGGAACTGACATTTACAAATTTATGAATGCCAAGGTGAAATTCTGACTTTGAAAAATGAAACCCCATTTTTTTTTCTCTTATAACCCAGAATTATCGTTGTCACTTTTTCACTGCGTAACTTTTCAAATGGCTCCCCACACGTGTCCTTCCAATCAATGTTTAAAAAAGGTACCTTTTTCATCTTGTCTCAGTTTCTGCATATTGGCAGGAAATTACAAGTTCTTTCCTTGAAAACCAGCCAAGCTTGAGCTAAGTTCTTTAAGTGGAGAACAAAGCTGCCATCATGCACTCAAATTTCGGACAGAACATCAACCATAATTTCATGTAGTTCCACAGGCTGAAACTTCATTTGTGTGTTGCTTTACCAACAATTTGTAACACTGATATGATTATCGTCACAACATTACACATTTCTTAATAAAAACCCTTCCTTAATTTTTAGACCTCACCATGGTTTTTCACCAGACTGCAGACTATATATCCAATCATTCCTAAACTCCCAACAACACTGCCTTAATCAACACTTTTCACCCCTCAGCACACCTCGCCCTTAGCCTACATTTTCACTAAGACCTTTGGTCTCACTTTATTTTGTCTCATCCAACTCAATCCTTTCCACTATTATTGTCAGTTATTGTGCTTTTCCTTTCAATCTTTCTCCAAGAGAGTATGTGTGCATTGGGTTCACAGAAAGGCTAGCTTATTACCAGTATGATTATTATTATTTAATAGATTTGTAGAAATGTAGAGTTTCTGTTTACCAGATATTGCAAAGTTCACTCCCATTAACACAATTACAGTAATCATGATAACTACTCACACATCAATACAATAAGTTACACAAATTATACAGTTCGTAGAAGAAATATCAGTATTTGTAGATAACCAAAGTAAATAAAGCAAATAAATAATTACCTCTTTTAAATACATTTGTGAGTTTTTAAAACAAAGTATCTAAAAACGTTTCAACAAAAAGGCTAAAACTACTTTTAAACCTGGCTATTAAAGTATTGTCTAAAAATGAATTATATGCTAAGAAAGTAAAAAATTTTGCAAGAATAAAACTTTTTCTTTCACTTAGAGGACACATACAGTATGAATGGATGTACTTTACCAAGGCTGTTTCAGTATTTCTTATAATACACATTGTTCCATCATAATACATTTTATCCATCTAGTTCTTTGAGATTATTTCCAGACATGTTTCAGACTCCTGAGGTCATGCTTCCTTATTTGCTTTGAGGGTATTTAATTCACAGAAGTACACTATGCCATCATTTTTTATTGTTGTTGAATCTCCCATGTTCTTTTAAACATATTGACATTCCTCTTGTTTTCCTTTGGACAAGGTGCTTCTTTCCAGCTGAATTTTCTTGTTTATTCCTGTGATTCCCTTTTGCTGCTGTTCTTGAAGTGTGATCATTTTCATGTGATACTGTTGTGATGGCTGCTGACACGCTGAATTAAAAGGATTTGTGGGGTTGGCAACCCAGATGGTATACATAGGCACAGTAAGAAAATGCCAGCCCATGTGGACAGAAAGATCCTGCCAGAAATATTCACAAGCATGTGTTAGCACGTGGATTGTCTGTCCTCATGGCAAAGCCTACTTCACACAGTGAGAGGCCTCCCGTGCAAAATACCCCCTACAGAGACTCTAAAGACCCAGGCAATGCAAATACAAAGAGCTGTCAGAAATGTTCTCTCTCCAAAGGCCAAAACTGTTTTGATCTCATTTCTTTTTCGGTGGATTTCTTGCGGGTTTCTTGATCCTTGTGGCAATGAAGTCGACTATTCTACAATAATCTGAGAACAACTGCAGAATTAATAGTGCATCGCTGATAAAGACTTAAAACTCCCATCTTTCTGGTCTTACAAATTTTTGATTATAATAGTTAAATAACAAAACGTTATTCAAAATATGATCCAAACAGTTGTTTTTTTTTATGACCACCTAGCCTTCTTATGGCCAGCAAAGCCTTTTCGTTTGATTTTCCTTACACCATTCTACGATTGTCTAGGCTTTGTGGTACAATGTACTATTTTGTGGACAAAAAGGAAATGGCATTCATAAAGACCATTTTTTTGTTGAAGAAAAATATTTTAGACCACTGGTACATGTTTCTTTAAGGTTCCCAAAAGCATCCTGGCAGCTGGCATCCCATCATTTGCATTGTGGCTTGATGCCACATAAAGCAAACAAAAAAGAAAAGAAAAGAAAAAGAAAACATCTATATGCTTGAAATGTTTACACAAGAGAGATTTTTACTGGATAATTTCTAAGCTTTTACAGAAATCTCACCAATGTTGATATCCTTCTAGTATATCAGACAATACAGACTGTTTTTTTTTTCAGAATAGTCATTTGTCATTGAAAAAAATTGAATATTTTACTTTGATTACTGTTTAAACAAACAAATGCTTGCCAAGAATGTAGGAGGAAAGTTTGGGCACTCATAACAAATCAACTCTTCATGACAGCATTTTTAGAAAAAGGTTCTAACAAGGATAGCTTCTATAGAAGGAAGAAAAAACTTTAATTTGTAAAAATGTGTTTTAGAAAAGTTTGACAAAAATAGAGTTAGTAATACCAGGTTTTCTCAAAAGACTAAAACGGCATGTAAGCATGTCACCTAAGAAAATCCCACAACATGGGCAAAAAACCTAAACAATAAGATATAAGATTAAAGTTCTGCTATAGTCACAAATCCCTCTCCCTTTTTCACACGCACACACACACACACACACACACACACACACACACACACACACACACACACACACACACACACACACACACACACACACACAGATAGAACTATTGGTCTCTCCTTTCTTTCATTAAGTATAGGCAGCACATTGCAAAGCTTGTCATGATAAGTGATTGTCTTGAAAGTTGCCTTTTGTCAGTGGTACCATTTTTAGTTCTCTTTTGTGTTTAAAAGCCCAGTATTCACACCGCATTGCACCAACCAGCTGACATCCACGATTAATGACTCCCTGATGAAGTTACTAGAACACGTATTAGTTAAAACCTCCCCTGAGGAGATACCAACTATAATTCAAAAGCATCCCAAAGTGTTGAGCCCTTGATAAAACGTGCAGGCTTAAATTCAAACACAGTCAGGATGGTTTCGGCCATTCGTAGTTGGACCTCTTCAGATCTACTTGTAGATATAATTAGGTTGTGTTGTGTTTAAAATGTCACCACATTACAACACTATCTTCTCTTATTTACACCCCCTGTACAAATATAAAAAGCTTTTATGCCAGTGAATCCTGTATTACAACAACAATCTCACATTGAAAAAATAACAAATACCTCCTTCAATTTGAATTAATTTATTTACTGATATAGATATATATCATAGATAGATAACTTGTAAAGGACATCAGCTGTACCACAGTTCGTGGATCTACAAAATCTCTAAAAAAAAAAAATCTAATTTAAATAATTTTGTTATACTGTTACCAGGTTACTAGCAAGGACCAAACCACAAATATATTAATGCAAAGTTTTATTAAAAGAATCGGTCGTGGGCAATGTTCCCCCTAATTTTTCATGTGTCTGAGCAAACACACAAACTCCCTGAGCGTTCACTTGACCTCTGTGAGCAACATTGTACGTGTACACTGAGGCTACATTACACCTGTCCAAAACATGAGATTATAACAAACCACATGGCTTACTAAAAGAATCAAGTTACAGCAATAATTTCTTTTAGATTACGTAGTTTAGATAAAACTGATTTAGCCCTATTTCACGAAAAAGACAAATGTCTTGGATTTTTTTTAAAGAGCCGTATAGCTGTATAGCATATTTTTATTATGGTAACTAAGAGATGCGCACATATTTCAGAGTTCCAATTTTATTGCCATTAAATTATTTACATTTTCTGCAGTGAGATTTAGTAGTAGCATGTGTTATTGTGCAGCCTCTCTTCTGTCGGTCTGCTCCAGGGCAGCTGTTGCTACAATGTAGCTCACCACCATCAGGGTGTGAATGCGTGCGTAAATGGGTGAATGACTGACCAGTGTAAAGTGCTGTGGGGTCGTCAGATGATTTATTTCAATATTCTCAGCCGCACATCGCTTTTCTAACACAATGAGGGAACGCTCTCAGTTCTGAACAATTTGTTTGTGCTGCTCGTTTTTATGCCAACGGCAGCTTTTTAATAACATAAGAGAAGCAGAAAATCTTTCAGAGGCAGCTGTATGTTGTGCTGTTAGGAATGTTACTGTTGCGCTGTTCCATAGTCAGAGACCCACAAGATGAATAAAATACCTATACAGAATGAAAGCAATAATTTATTTTGTATCAAATTTTCCAGCTCTACTTTTCCATTCATATATTTTACTTTCCATACATATATTTTTCCCCCCAAGACCGTTAGGGCTATGGCACATTTTTTTCACCTAAATAACACCACCTTAACTTCAGCTGAAAATATACATATTGCCAATATGATTAATATAAATTAATATATGAGGTTGGCACAAATTAAACACCTGCAAGACAATCAGTGTCAACTCTTTTTAGAAAGATGGGTGAACAATGCTGGCAAAAAGATAATGAACATATCAGTTATTTCAGTAACTCCCACCATCCCATCATTAATTGCATATGTTGAATATAGCCAATTAATGCTTTAGTTGAGTACCGTTAAATATAAGAAAAACTTAACCTTACCTAATTAAATTGTATTTTCATACTTCATTATGATTTGCGGTCATGTCCTTTTAATGCCTTTTGTAATCAATGCACCCCCCCCCTTCTCCGTGTGTTGAATAAGTGAAGTGTGAGGAAACAGCTTTAATTCTCTGTCAAATAACTCATATCGCTCATGCATTTACTTTTTCAGCTATTCTCTGCTGCCTTTTCCACAGCAAAAGCATTGTTTCTTATAATTTAATATTCTCCATATGCCTTCATTAAAGATTTCTAATTACACTCACAGGAAATGTGACTTCCAGTCTTCATATTTCCTGACGTTGCCAAGGTGAATCACGTTATCTGCGTTCCATTGGGGAGGGCTTTTTTTATGCTCCTGCTCGCGTTCAACTCAGGGTCGATTGGACACTGTGTTTAGTAACCTGATTGATATCACCTGAACCCAAAAACGCGGAGTATGACAGAGTGAGGAAGAACTGCTCGGAGTAGCAGCTTTCTACTAAGGGTAGATCGGCCATTTTTTCTGAAACAGGGCTCAGGAGAAAGACACACACCGCAACCTGCCTAACTATAAAGGCGTCTACCCCATCCATCAGTCAGTGGTGCGCTCCGATCAGCACCTGGTGGAGTGGGACCGTGGAACACTGTCTCACCAGAATTGCAATATGGTACAAAATAACTTGGTTTATTATTTTGTTTACAGTTCAGCTTGGATTTTATTTACTTTCGCTGCATAGATTTGCTGTGCACGCTGAATCCAGATGCAGTGCCAGATTGAGCACGCATGCAGCTTAGAGAGAACACTGGTCCTGGGGATGGATGGATTGGGTATGAGGAGACTCAGCATGGGTGTGCAGTCTTTTACCAAGCCCACTCACTTACGAACCTCCCAGACGGAACCTGCTACAATGAGGGGTGAATGGAAATTAATGAAAATAGAAAATAGGAAGGACAGGCGTGATGGGATGAAGAGGAGAAAGAGAGAGGAGGGGAGATCTGCTTGAGGGTAAGGGAGGGTAGGGTTGAAAGAATGTCAAGGATGGTAAACTGTAATTAGAGGTGTGGTTGAGGCATGTCCCTACTCCCAAACCTATGTTAACAAGTTAACTTAATTTCACTAGCAGGGACCAGGCTACAAAGATATTAAAGTTTTATTGAAAGAAACGGGTGGGCACAGTCATGCTAGTCTGCAAACAGATAATTGGGAAGCTAAGCTTTTTGTTCATTGCATTATTGTTCATGCAAAGTTTGCAGACCAGTTAATGTGTATTTAATAGGGTTTCCATATGTCTAAGAATGATAAAAATGCTCAAGATATTCATCTGCCGTTTACATCACTATCCTGGCTCTCACTATACATCCACACAGACTTCTCTACAACAGAAGAAGTCATGGCTCCACAAGAAAACTAAAAAAACAAAACAAAACTGAATCACAAAGCGAGAGACTTATTATAAGCAAAGTATTAAGTGTGTGAATCCATTTACAATAGGTGTGAACATGAATATAAGGTGGCAGGTACAAAAGAAGTTTAGCCCTGGGATACAGACAGTGGCGTCAGATTCATTTTTAAGGTGGAGGGAACATGGGCATGTTTCATCAACTTGCACTCTACTAGTAGGTCCCTTTCCTGTAAAGACGCACGTGCTCATTGTTGTCACACATGTTCACATGTAGCAGAGCTCAGGAATATGAAGGAGCTCTTTTTCCACAGAAAGGAGTGGAAAGGTATTTCTCCATGTTTTTCAGTGGTGAAGTGTGTTATTAGTGAAATAAATAATTTCTTTCTGAATGTCTCTATTCACCTGTCATTGTTATCCAGGCCATTGTGCGGATAATTGCTCTGTTCCTGTGCGGCATGCGCATCGCACCTCTGTGACATACTTGTTTGGCTGAGGACTTGACCTGCAGGTGTGTGATACAATGTTGCTTTTTATGCACCTAGCACATTAAGTTGTAGGAGTAGTGTTGGTGTGGGTTTGCTGCGCTTTGTGCGCCGCCTCCAAATAGAATCCTGCAGATGCCCCAAATTCAAGTAAGGTGGTTAACAACAAAGATCACTTAGACGGGAAAAACAAGGAAATGAGCACAAGCGTTTTATTTCAATAACTAATTTCTTACTAATCTTCGAGGGGTTAAAAAGCACAGATTAGCTGACGTCACCCCGGTACGCAGGGTTTATAGAAGCGGAGCAACAGACAGAGAGGAGCTAATTCAGCTCACATAAAACAACAGAAATGTTGTCACGTTTGCAAGGCAGCGAGAAAATGCATGTGTAAACATAACGTTTATGCCATTTGCAAGTATATGGCCTTTTAATTGATGTGGGAAGTGACTTATGAAGTTGTGAACTATATTACCAAGTCCAAATCTCCCTAGAATCTTCCATAATAAGTCTTATTTCCGTCTCTAGCAAAGCAGAAGCTGCGGTGAACTTTGTTCAGCACCAGGCGGTCAGGCAGGAGTTTGTGGATGTGAAGAGTTGATTAAGCTGCTGTTTGGACTTTGGTGACCAGAGGGAGGTTTTTGGTCGAAGGAGGCTGAAGAAACTCCGCTCGGCTGTTGCGTTTGACATGAGTACCGTCACTGACACACAAACCTGTAGAATAATGATAAACAGGGTGCTTTCTTTGCCCATGTAAACTGAACAGTTTTTGCTGAACTAATGTTGACAAAACAGCTGTTTTTCTTTTTCTTTTATAATATCAAATAATGTATTTAATAACTGAAAATGTCAAGTAGCAGAAGTTGTCCAATAAAACGGCTTTGCGCGCCCTGGGTTTCAGGAGAGATTATGTGTGGTGCCGTTTCTGACTGAGATTGAGTTCAAAAAATGAAACGATAACCTCGCCAGACTGCTTCCATGGATCCTGGTTATATTTTTCTTCTATTATTTCACAGAAGTTCACATGAACATAGAAGCTCATTGCTATTGTTTTCATCTGCCTGCATTTTCTCCACATAGCGCCCTGCCATCGGTGTGCACTGCGCAGTGCTGTGGTAGATTGCAGCTACCTCTGGGACGATAATGACAGACTAATAATGAATGCAGTTATTTGCAGTCTTTGTGAATAACACTGTGTGTGTTGTTCAAACATAACCTGGCACTGCTTCTTTGAAGCAGACCTGTTAACTGGACGGGGTGATATTTGGCGCTTCTTAACTTTTTGCGCATGTAAATGAATCACCCTGCGTGTGTTTAAGCGGATGCTGTTCGGTTTCAAAACACTTCTGTCTCTAGACAGCAGGAGCACAACTTAAAGAGACGGCGGGGGGGGGGGGGGGGGTGGAGGAGAGAAAAGTCTGTCACAGTCCCTCGGCACAATCTGATCCGATAAGTGTGTGTGTGTGGGGGGGAGGGGAGGGGGGGTGCAATGGCCCCTTGGCCCCCCTTGTTCCGGCGCCAGTGGGTACAGGTATATTTTGGAGCTGAAGCAAACTCTCCTGAGTAGATGTTGGCCTTCTGTGTCAAAGAATGATTATGTTTGACAGACGTCACCTATAATAAAATTAATGCAGCAGCCATATCTAATAAATTAGAATATGCATCTTTCCAGGTGATGGAGCAGACAAAGAAGGTTTTATCATTCTCTCCCTTTTATCTCCTCTTTCTTTCACCTCTACTCTTTTTTTTTCTTTTCTTTCACTTTTTGTTCTTCCCTTACTCTCCCATTGTCATGTCCATATAATTTGAAATTCTCCTTGCAGGAATCATAATAAAGCTATTTACAAGCATAAATCAAGTGGAGCACTATGGCGAAAGCTGTTCGCTCCACTTGTAAAAGCAAAATCTGTCGAGCTCTATCTGGCATTGAGACATCAATTCCTATTGCCATATTGGTAGACAGGACACTGGGAAAAAAAAAAAAAAAAAAAAAAAAAAGAATATGCATTATACCTTTTGACAAATGCAACCTGTAAGCAATTATTAAACATACTTTTTTATTAAGCTCCTATTTCTGTAATAAAATATGTTTTTATTGGTCTGATGTAATATTGTAATCTTACAAGTTGATTTCATTGGCTGTCAGTGGAAAAGCATGATGATACACAGAAATTATAGCTTGAAAACAATCTAATTAATCTCTGTATAATGTGTTTCACTTAGTGATGGAGTTACTGAAACAAAATGATTGCTCAGTCATTTTCCAATCTTTTGAATGGGTCTCTATATGCAGTGGAATATCTTCTACTCTAAAGCAGTGGTTCTCAATCCTGGTCCTCAAGTACCACTGCATTGCATGTTTTAGATGTCTCCCTCAGGCAGCTGCTTATAGGCGCCACGCATGAACAGCATAAATAAACAACACGAGTGTCTTAAATTTTTCAACATCGAAATGAAAGCCTGGTTTGCGCATTTGTTTTTTAGAATCCTTGTGAAACCACCTTTTGTATGCCAAGTTAAATAATTTCACATGTATTTCTGATGTCTAACAACAACGCACAAAACAAACCTTAGTATAATGTTTTGGCCAACAGAACACCATGTGTGAAGTTTTAACTGCTAAGGTCCAACGAAGATGGGATTCTCTGTAGTGACGCGGAAAATGTGGCATGCATCTATTGCGCAGGTAATAGTACAGGTATTCATAGCCTAATGCGGGGGGTAGAAGCAGGCGGCTGAATTATTCTGCATCTCACAGCATTGTTTTCCACAGAGTATTTTCAATGGAGTGTTTTACACTGCATGTTTGCCACTGCCATTTCCCTAATGTACTTCTATGACGTACTGCTTTATTCACTGTGCCACATTTCAGTGTCAGATGGTGCTGCCTGATCACTACTGCAGTGATATCAAAACCAGATGTTGATCTTACTTCTAATATTGCTGAGTGAATTAAAGTAACATTTAGGTCAGGATTATTGATACAGTGCCATATACTGTTGCCTATAGTTAACATTTACAGCCAAAACACCGTAGGGGAAGAAGGGCTGCAGCTGTGTTCTTACTGTGCCTTGATAATTGTGTCAATCAGCGTTATAATGAGAAAGGAGCCATGGGTGTTGATTATTATAATTAGGGCTTGTAATAATAGATTCACATAAATTAGTAAACTTTGGAATAAGAAAAAAAAAAATGACAACTGACAAAACAGTGGAATTACAGTAGCGGGATTCTATATACCAAATGCACTCCAACAAAAAGCCATACACACCTTCCCTTTACATAATGCTGAAAAGTCTCATAAAATGATAAAACATTCTGTTTTCAACTCCAATCGTTTTGTTTAATGATTCTGTTGCATCAAATCAGTTTGCATCGTTGTTGATTTATTTTTGCTTTGACCTGTTTCGTTTTCACAGGCATTTCAAAGGGACCAGAAATCTTTTTATTTCAACATTATGACATCACAAGGTCAATATTACAAATTTTCAATAAGCCAATATTTTTGTGAATCAAAGGTGTGTTGTTTGCTTCCCTTCCTGTCACAAAGCTTTTTGTGACAGGAAGCTTTTCCAGAAGCTTTTATGCCCCTGTGCATGCAGGATGCTTCACAAGAACCTCTTCAGTGGTGGCAACAGGATTCTAACTATTCTCTGGAGGAGAGGGTTTAGAGCTTGTTCAGCACTTTGCATTATTGACTCACAGGAGCTTCAAAGTAAGAAGTTCAAGTACAAAGAGTTCAAGATGTTCCAGATGTTTCAGTAGCTATATTCTTAGCATCAGTTGAATTTGAATGGTTTCAGATGCACACTGCTCCAAAACAAACAGTTCTGGCTGTTTACCAGAACTCCAGCTGAAAATGTTGCTGAGAGTGGAGGGAGCACCCCCATCCACAGTGCTTATCAGAGGATGTGCCTGCTCAATGCCAGGACAGTTCAGAGTTTTGTCACCTGGGATTATGTTTCTTATCTTTAATTAGAAAATGGACCACCATGTAATGTGGTGAAACCAGGCAATGCAGGTGAAACTCCTTGCCCAAAGAAATAACGACCATGAAAGTCGGCTCAAGAAGTCGAACTAGCAAACCACCGGTTACAGGACAAACTCCCTAGCTCAGGCATCACTGTGTTTTTCGCCATTGCTTTTGTCTGTTGTAAGTTGGGATTTTTTCCCTTTCAGTGCACTCATTCTAAAAAAAACCTAACACTTCTATCAACACAAAGAAAATAAAAGTTGTTTAAGAAAAATAGATATTGGAAGCCTAAATAATCAATGTTAGCAGACATTTTTGACTGTGCTTTACTGTAATGTTCGGCTTTTGATCGCGGTCATTAAGATGCCTCCTGAACATGAAGGGAAAGGAAAAGAACAATCTTCTATCACACTAATCTTCAAATCAGCTCACCATGTTGTATAACAATCAGCCAACCTTTATACTCATGACATCTTCATAGGGACATCTTGTTATATCAACGGATCATAAATACATAAGAAATATACATCAAGTGTGCAAAAATTGCTTGCAAAATGTAAATTTTCTACAATCTCCCCCCTCCCCCCCAATGAGCACAGATTTTTTCTACTTCTATTTTTTGTTTTAGAACATCAAACGGAGCTTATTATTAACTAAATATAACCTCAGTAAATCCAAAAAGCTGTTATACAATAATTATTTAATTTATTAGTGGGGAGGCCCAGAGGGAGACCCAGGACACGCTGGAGGGACTATGTCTCCCGGCTGGCCTGGGAACGCCTTGGGATTCCCCCGGAGGAGCTGGCCCAAGTGGCTGGAGAGAGGGACGTCTGGGCCTCCCTACTGAAGATGCTACCCCCGCGACCCGACCCCGGATAAGCGGAAGAAGATGGATGGATGGATGGATGGATGGATGGATGGATGGATGGATGGATGGATGGATGGATGGATGGATGGATGGATGGATGGATGGATGGATGAATGGTGGTGGGGAGAACCTAATCCCCCTTGTTAAAGGGGACACATAGGAAAATAACAGTCAGACTCTAAGGCTGAAACTGCAAGAAATGTGAGACTGTTGCAGAGTCACTCCCTCCCTAAGGGACTCGCTCACAGCAGGGTGTCCACTTTATAAAGCATAGCCCCCCGGGACAATCTTGCTCTTTTCCCACTGTTTTGAGCAGCACAGGAGAGACACTCTCTTCAGAGACCTGCAGCCATGGGCTCAAACTAAAATTGAAGCTAAATACAGAATGCCTTCTTTAACATTGAAACCTAACCAGCCAATCGCCACCGAAATGGGCTGTTCGTAATCTTTCCGCAGCTTTTGCAGGAGAAAAGCTGACGTGAAAATAGCCCCTCTGCAAGCTGTGCAAAGGCCCACACAGGAAGACTAAGGAAGCCCTTTGATCCCAGGCCGGAATTCACAAGGAGTGAGACCATCCGCTTGCTCTCCATCCCGGGTCGAAGAGCTAGTTTCACCCTGGAGTACTTAATCGCAACCGGATGTCCCAAAGTCAACAGAACAGACACAGAGGCAGAAGTTTGGCAGAGTATAGCAGAGAAAGTTAGGATGAGATCAATCATTTGAAATGGTTTACTTTTAATGTGCATTTGTTTCTGTTAATAAGTTATCATACTTGAAAAGAAGTTGTCACTCATTTATTCTATATGTGTGCAGAGTTTGCTGTTAGACAAATGCCAGTGCTTGAATCATCCTTTCAACTATTATCCTAATATCAGCTGATTGAGCTAACATTCACCAGACAATACCTAATAGACAAAGAGTTATTTAATAAACATTCAATGACTTAAAACCATGCGTAATGGCACAGCGAAAATCGTCCTTTTACACATTGAAATAATTTAATTGCAGTCTATGTATAGTGGAACTGCAATGCTTTGGTCTGAATTCCTTGTTAATTTATCTCCACATTCCCGCTTTTTTACCCCTGTTCTGCGGTGCATCTAGGAGCAACTCGTTTTGATGTGGGCTCTTTAAATCTAAAGGAGGCACTTCACACCCTGACCCCTCCAGGCCACAGGTCCCAAGTGGTTTTGTAGCAAATACTGTGATATAATAGTTAAAATAAAAATAAAAACATAATAGAAAACAGAGAAAACCGATCAGCTTGAAAAATATGACCCAAAAAGAATATAAAGATATTGTATCTATGTCGCTGGACAGACTACATTCCAAGTTCCTGCGTTCCAAGAGACTCCAAGTAAAATGTATTTAAGGGCTAAAAAAAGTATATTTTGCCTGATATGTCCCATTTAATTCATGACTCAATTGAGGCTGCATCTATCCTATATTTTGGTAACTAAGTATTTTATTGAATAATTGCTCCATTAATCAAACAATGATGCTACACCAGGCTTTCCAAGCCTCTCTTTGTTGAGTTCCCTTACTCAATAACAGCTGTGCCCTGTGCACATTTGGTGTATTCAAACTAGTCAGGCTCTTATGAATGCACAAATCCCAGCCGTACATCTACAGCAGATCTGGGGCATCATTTACGAAGCATGCACCGGCACACAAAACCTGCGGCAAAATGTTAAATCCCCAAATTGGCATGTATAAAAATCAACCTTGTGTAAAAGTGTGCAGTAATCCACACACATTTGTGACCTGCCATGAAAATGCACGGTAGCCACACAATGTTCTTTAATCAACAATCAAAAACTACAAAGTACTAAAACTCATCCAAATCTACTGAATGATAACTCCATTTGGTTTTATTTGACCTATGGAGTATCAAACCTTATGTTTTTTCACGAGTTTGAGCTTCTACGATATAAATCCGTAAAAAAGAAATACAATCACATTTAGCCTCATACAATAACGTAACACACCTCGAAATGATGGAAACAAAATTAATCAGATGTAAAATGTCCTCTGTTTTTGTCACATGTAGCTGTAAACGTGCACTGGTCTGTGCGGTGAAGCATATGAAATGCATGTGACTCATCTAAAGAGCTTTTTCATTCTTATGGCAAAATAAAATGACGTCAGATCAGCAGATTAATTCCTGACAAAACAGTTGCGATTATTCCTAAAGTGGACACAATCACATGTCCATAAATAGCTGCATAAAGTTGTGCATAATTGTGCATTGATGACATTACTGATGGACAAATGCAGAGGGAACTTGTGTTCACAGATTCTGCTCACCTGCTGGCACATGATGACGTGTGGTTTAGATAGCCCAGAAAATTATTTTCAAACTGGCCCCAGCTATAGTGTGAAACTAGGCGGAACCGTTTGTCGCCGGTGCGGTATCAAGTTCTAACTCCGCTGCGGTCTTTGCAACCAGAACTTTCACAGAGTTCTGGTTCTCTCTGATTTCAGAGAGGCAGACTGACAGGTCGGGTAAGTTAACATCGATCTCATCCATGTTGCTCAGATGCATCAAATTCGCCTAAACTGAGGCTCTCATTTCCAGCAAGAAGACGATTTCCATAGTGCCAGACTTAGACATCCAGTCTGTAAAAAGGAGCGCTACCTCAGGTCATTCATTCCTGCTGCTATCAGACTATACAATGCTACACTGTAACTGTGACCATAACTGTAATAAGTAATGTGCAATAACTATTGTGCAATAATCTATTTAATACACTGTGCTATAACCCGTGCAATAATCCTGATGTAGTGACTTCTGCTGCTATCAACACCTGAACATAAGTCAGTACACATGTATGTATGTATGTATGTATGTATGTACAAATGTATACACAAATGTATATGCACATATATACGTGTAGGTACGTATGTATGTAGGCGTATAGATATATGTATATATATGTTTATATATATATATATATATATATATATATATATATATATATATATATATATATATATATATATATATACAGACCACTATGAATGTAAATAAGACATCATATGCCCATTCCTATTTCTTTTTGTATTTTTTTGGTATTCTTTTTGATCCATTGTATATATGAAGACTCACTGTATATAACTGAATGCACCTTCCCTACTCTGCACCTTCTTGTATGAGCCGATGTGACGAGTGAATTTCTCCATTGTGAGATCAATAAAGACTATCTTATCTTATCTTATCTTATCTTATCTTATCTTATGTAGAGCTGTGACTGCATTTACATTGCTGTAATTCTGCTTAACTCAGGCTTCTGCCGTACTGTACTATCATAACAGTTGTAATTATATTCGTTATAATACTTGTGTCTGTAGCAAAATAAGAACAGGCTTCGAACGCAATAGCTGACTCATATTTTCTATGTAACACCTGACTCGTCTGTGAAGAAACGGGGACAGGTGGACCCAGTATTCAGGCCGAACAAAAATAATGATATTTTAAAGGGATTTATTAAACAGAAAAACAATCAGTTGGAAACAAAAGGGGCATCAAGCCAAAAACGGGAGGACTGTGTCCAAAAAAACAAAAATAGTCCAGGGAAGACAAACAGCAAACTTAATAGTCAAAACAGGGGATAGGCTAATTCCAAAATCCAAAGATTGGTCCAGTCCGGCAACAGGAAGGCAGGCAGAATAGGATACTCCAGAGACAGAACCAGGTCAGGTAAAACAGACAGGCGGTCAGGTCAGGCAGGAAAAACAGAATCAGGTATCAGGCTGACTCAGAAGTCAAAAAAGGCTAATTGGGCCAGGTCAACAGGCAAACAATACAGAGATCAGGGAATGCTGGACTAGACTCACCAATAGGCACGGAAAGACAATGATCTGGCCCAGTGCAGGAGACAGAGGCAGGTTTAAGTAAAGGAGTGAGCAGGTGAACGGAGTGAAACTAATTACCAGAAGGGGTGGAGCTGATCAGGGGGGAAAAAGTGGCTGGAAGTAGACTGAAGCTGATTGGATGGTGACTGGTGAAGGGGAGTGACAGGCAAACAGACCGGATGTTACTGAGATGTGATACTGAATGGCAGGTGAAAAATAAATAAACTAAAACAGTTTCAGGATAAATCAAGACAAACCCAACCTAAAGCAGAAACTAAATCTATGACAGAATTGGTTAAATGAAGAGAATCACTAAACCAAAACAGAAACCTAAACTAGACTAATCCAGAACCAAAATAACCATAAAGACCAAACCTAAGCTAGAAAACCAAACTAAGACTAAACAGAAGACAAGCAAATAATAAAAACCAGAGCTAAAACTAAGACAGGAGAGAGAACTAATTAATCACATAACAAACATAAACCATAACAAAACCCAAATCATAACATCGTCTTAAAGATTTAAAGTACTGTGTGTGTGAGTACAGACTTCCTCATTGAAATATGAAAGGCATATTCACTATATTACAATAATTTTGTGTACATTACAAGGATCAGCACTGAGCTATAATCAAGCTCAAGGCAGCAGCGGTTGTGTTGTTTGATTTTCATAAATGCTGTAGCACAAAATGGGAATGAGCAGAAAAACTTTAATATTTCCAGTTTCTTTAACGAGTCGCTGATGTCACTCAAGAAGCAATTGGTTTGCTGTAATTCACTACAAATATCCCTCGTGGTTTCTCTGTGACTGTCTGACAGCTCCGTTACCATGGTAATTTGGACGGGTGGTGGGGGACTGCAGGGTATTTTTACTGATTTGCATATGTAATTAGGGGCGAGGACAGGGCTGCCCTAGGTACACGTGCCGGTGCGTCCAATTCCACGGTAATTGGGATTCATCAAGGTAACTCATGCAGTCACCCGTCTACGCGTGGTTTTGTACGTCTGAATTTTTTGTGTGCTGCAAGTTTCAAGATTTTTCCTTGCCACCATTGTGTAGTATGAGAGATGCATACGTCAATTCTTAAAAAAAAAAAAAAACAACAACAACAAAAAAGACTTACTCTAATCTTAGATGCCTTTGCCCAGTGATCAGTTGACAGGTTGGTCCGCACCAAACTAATGCTAAACTGTGGAACACATTGCCCGACCATCGCAGAGAGGTCTCTTCAGGCTCGGTTTATAAAACTCTTCATAAAACCCATCCATTCTTTTTGGCTTTTGACACTATGTAAAGAGTTAATTTTATCTTATTTAGTGTCTTGATGGTTCTCTCTGAATTTATGTATCTTACTATGTGCTTTAACTTGTATTTTTGTCCTGTCTAAACCATGTTTCACTTTAATTCTGTACAGCGCTTTGGTCTTATGTTGTTTTAAAGTCCTCTACAAATAAAGCTGGATTGGATCTATGCTAACCCATAGTTTGTTTTCATGTCACAGCTTTTTATGCCATGTTATTCAGTTTTCCTATTATCCCTTGCCTTTCTTCCTTTTTTGGAATCAAACCATTCAAGGTATCATTTCAGCCACAGAATCAGCTGTGAATAACCACATCTCTTGTGTTAAGTCTACAAGCAACAACCAGGCCTGACTGGTAGAACTACGAAATCCCTTAAGTAGAACCTGTTGGATAACATCTGTTAAGATGAAAGATCTGAAAAAGCGACAGATTATGACCCTATTCTTCTATAAAGGGTTAAAAAGCTTTTTCTAAAAGTTTTAGGCTCATGTGAACCACAGGGTGAACAATTGTATATCAATGGAAAAAAACATAGACTAGCTGGGAACCTTCCCAGGAGGCAAAAGTGGAACCGTTAGGAAAGTGTGTGTCATGTTACATCTGCTATAAAACCGATAGTACATTTCAGATAAAGAGGACCTGGAGTCACACATGGTGGTGGAAGTGTGATGGTTTGAAGCTGCTTTGCAGCATCATGACCTGGACAACTTGCGGTAACTGACAGTGCCATGATTTCTGTTACCAAGGAATACCAAAGGAGAATGTCCTGTCATCACTTCATGACCTTAAGCTCAAGTATGCTTGTGTTATGTAGCAGGAAAACGATCTGAAGCATACGGGCAAATTCATTTCTGAATAGCTCAGAAAAAAATAAGCTTTTATGGTGAAGTGAAAGATACTGCCTGTTGTAGCAAACACCTGGTGGTACAACAACTTAATAAGTTTAGGGGGAAACTACTGTTTCTGATAGAAGGCAGTTTTGGGTTAAATGTATTCCCTTAATAAATGAATAACTTGAAAGCTGGTTTTCATGTTTACTTAGGTTAGCTTTACCTGAGGTCAAAATTTATCTGATCACTGGAGAGTGACAAAAACATTTTTTTTATGGGGGAGAATACTTTTTTTGAATTTCAATGAATATTGTGTTTATGTGGAGTTCATATCTATGATATTTAGTTTTTAGATAAACACATGCTTTGTTCTTTTCTGCACATATATTCAAGGCTTTTTTGGTAGATCACCGATTATTAAACTATATACTTATATTGTTATCCCAACCACCATCTTTATACAACAATAAAAAAAAGTGTAAACCTCAACTGTTCTCAAAGTGTTGTAATCATTTCCGTTCCAATTTTCTCCATGGATAACTAACATGTAAATAAGGTTAATCACCTCAAACAAATAATAAAAAAAACCTCATACCCACTAATCATCACATCTGACCAACCACATTTTCTGGTCTACTAGCAAAAGCCTTAGCTTAGCTCACAAATCCCTTTGTGGCTGGGGAGAAATTTAAATGTGCCAAAAGGACCTTAGGATTGAAACCTGATGCCGCAGAGAAGAGGAGGATGAAGCATTTTGAGAAATTTCCTGAATGTTAAACAGGTTTTGAGTGTGGATGCACGTAGAGGTCTTTTTCTTCTTTTTTTCCATTTGTGTGTGTGTGTGTGGGGGGGGGGGGGGATACTGTATTATATATAGGTAGTGTATATGTGAGTAATGCAGATATCTGTTCAATTTAGTGATCCTTGTTTAACATATGAAATGTGGAACCGCTCAAATCCTAGGCTAGCACTGCACTATATATTCCAAAGTTATTGTTATTCTGATGTCATGTAGCAAAGAACTGCCAGGACTGCAATGAAGAACTTTGTATTGATATAATACAGTATATCAGGTGTTTAATGCCGCATAAAATGTTTTAGAACGTAAAAGAGGCGTCTTTAAAAAACTAAAACTATGTTGTTTCAATGGCAAAACAGACAGAACCTATTTAGATCAGCCAGATGCAACTTTTTCAAGAGAACCTTGTTGTTGAGATAGAAGTGACTCCTTTCCCGGTAGCTGGATAGACTGTATTTATGATAGAATGTAATTACCTGGTGTGTATTTTTGGTTAGTAAAGACAAGCAAATAGAAAATAAACAGCTGTCTCAACACAGTGAATTGATGATGTTGGTGCTACTGATCCCTTTCCAGAATCTGCCATATGCCATTTTCTGTCACTGCTGGAATTATGGGAAACACAGCCCAATTAAGTTTGAGTGCAGCGGAAAAGGCTTCTTAAGGGAGACATAATTTACATGGAGGATGTGTCTGAAATCTGGAGGGGAATCAAAAGAAAGTCTAGCCTCAACACCTGCCCACTGTTACTTGTGACTGTGTAAGAGATGTAAAATTTTTGTATACACATAGAAAAGTATTGGGCGGTTACCAATTTGCTTTTGTAAAAGAAAAACTGATAGTGGAACCTTAAACATGACATGAGTCTAGGTTCACGGAATCACGCTTAAAAATGCTCAGCAGCAAGAAGTCTTCACATCAAACTGTGTGCAGTGGGTAAGTGCTAGAAAAGAAATGGCTCTAGGTGTTCAACTAGTTAATCAAATAAATCATCCCTTCCCCGGCTTCGTCCCACTGGCAGAAAGTATGGGAAAGGAAGAAAATTGTCACGAGAAATGTAGGCAATAGGTACGCTCAACTATGAAGGATAAAATGTCCGTGGAGAGTCTGCTCACAGTACGTCGATTATGTGGGAGCCTTAGGGCCCCTGCAGAAGTTATATGCATTTAAAACAGGCCTTGTTAAAAACAGTAGTTTAGGGTTAGGGAGTCTGGTTTGACTGCAGACTGGTGGACTCTATTCTACCCCTGTTACTGGCATTCCTAATTGTTATTTCCATGCAAACACTCACTAGAAGCCTTCTGTTTGTGTGTGATAAATACAAAGGAAAAAAAAAAGGATTTGCAAGTAAACCATGCAACACTCTGAGAAAGTAGCCAGGTGAACGACAGAACACAGCGCCTCTCACCATCACCCTGGGGATTCTGCCTGGATCACTCTCTCATAAACTGAATATCCAGCCTATAGAGATAACTGCACTAAATAGAGGATAACTCATTATACACATTGGGCAAATATAACAGCACATATGGGAGAGAAAATAAATAACATTTCACTTCAAAACTTGCACAATCCACCTTTAAGAGAAAAAGACCCAACCAATCAGCATGGCCCCCATGTTAAAAATTGTGCCCCTTTTTAAATGGTAGTATGGTAAAAATGGGCGACAGTGGTGCAGGAGTTAGATAGTTCATCATGCAATTGGCCGGTTGCCGACTTGATCAGTCGTGTCCTTGGGCAAGATGCTTCACCTGCATTGCCTGCTGGTGGTGGTCAGTCTGCTCCAGGGCTGCTGTTGCTACTAACATAGCTCACCACCATCAGAGTGTGAATGTGTGGGTGTGAATGAATGTGAAGCGCTTTGGGGTCGTCGTACTAGTTAAAGCGCTATACAATTACAAGCCATTTACCATTTTACCCCTTTTTAAATCATGAATTAACTGTGATTAACCACACTGAAGACAATGTATCTAATGACGCTCTAGTGGAGCTCTGGATGGCGGAGATACATCATATTTATATTGTAAGTGCATCATTTCGCTGTTACGTGGAACTCTGCCACTAGTCCACTGTTTCCAGGTTATTTTATAACAGTACTGTGTGCAGATTATATATAGAGAGATTGAGACTGAAACTGTTTTAATAATTGTGCTTCAATGTGGTATTACATCAATAAACTTGTCTTTAAACAAGTAGAAGATATGTCTTTTTATTAATGTGTAACTTCAAAGAATGTACAGTTCACTTAAATTTTAAAATTTTCACAAGCAAGCCTTACAAGTATTGGAACTCATTTTTAACCAAAACTTCTCTCCACAGAGATAACACAACTGGAATAATAGGATTTATCAAAAAAAAAAAAAAGGATCTCCTAATGGTTTCTGCTTCTTGATAAACTCCACTTGATATGGTATCTGCTGCCAGATCCCTTTAGAAAACCATGAAGGAGGATGTGTGGTCATCAGTCTATGACCTCGGTTATGAAGCAAGTTAATGGTCCACAGCACACCAGTAAGTTCACTTATGAACAGCAAAAAGAAACCTAACAAAAAATTAAACTCTAATATTCATGGGGCCTACACAAAGTCCAGATTAAAAATCTCATTCAGTGTTGCTGAATTAGAAATATTTTGTAAAGCAGATTCTGCCTCAGTACAGTAATAGACTCACCTCAGTCCTGGGTTCGAGTGCCCGCCCATGGACCTTTGCTTCATGTCTCCCTCCTGTTTTCTTAACCACATTTTCTGTCAGCCTACTTTAAAAAAAAGACAACTAGAGCTACAGAAAAAGGCTCATTGCCAGCTATCAGAAATGCGTAATGATATTTGTTGTTGCAAAGAGTGCCACAACTAGGTTTAGGGGACACTTTCTTTCTATTTTACTTGTGGGCAGTTTCACATGGATAGCTGTTTTTGCTTTTCCTTATGAAGTGAACTTTATATTTGAAAGTACTCAGCTTATCTATGTATGATATTAGCATTTGTTTGCTGATCTGAAACCTTTAAATGTGACAGAAAATCAAGAAAACTGTAAAAGGACAAATAATTTTATGAAAAACAGTGTAACACTACGATGTGAACTAACTAAGTGTTACCATAACATAACAGGTCGTGGGTGGAGAAAGAGCAGAACACGGAGAGGGAATAGCGTAGCTGTCCAGACGTTTATTCAACCTCCATACTTTTTACATCACAGCCCCCGTCATGGGCACCATAGATCATATACGTAGAGCGGGTTCTGCCTATGCTGCGGATGCGTCAGAGCGTCCGCCATTTTGAATGTGGCAAATATGCAGTTAGTCTGAGTCACTTAGACAGTATCAGAGGGAGTTTAATCTCAGAACATACTTTATATTTTTATTTTTGTAGTATTACGAGTTTGTTTTTGTATCCCTTTGGCTTCATTCCCCTGACTTTATATTTGTAAAGAATAAAAATAATTAAAATAATCTAACCTGGCCCTATTAGTCCAGGACTGAAATATTTCTGCAAACTGTGACTATTCTGGAAATGTCCCCCCTTGATTCTCATTATATGACGTTTTTCTCATAATATTACCACTTTTGTCTTTTTTTTTTTTACTTTATTGTCCTAGGACTTTTTTCTCATACTAGTAATTTTCTCTTTAACGTCTGTTTTATATATATATATATATATATATATATATATATATATATATATATATATATATATATATGAGGCATCTTCTCTGATCGATGTTCACTACAACAGAACTTAACTTCTTTCTGCCACATACAATATGGCGGTGACGTTGACGTACGAACCCGCGCCAAACGAGGCGTCTACGTATATGATGTCTATGACGGGCACACTACTAGAACACCCACTAGAACCCCCGAAGAAGAAAAAAACAAACAGCTCCTCCTAAAGGCACAGCAAACTTCCTTAGCTATGGATCAACTGTAGTAAGTAACTGATCTTGCATGTAACCACATTAATTCCAAAAGGAAAAATAAATCATCTTACAACAGCATACTGATATTTTTATGTATTCAATTACTGCAATGCCTTTTTATTCCTTGCATACATTGGTTTGTTAAGCACTTTTGTTTATATTAGCTTCATGAAAAGCAATATATAAAGATGGATAGATATTTTCAACTCCTTGTTCAACATTGTTGTTTTTTTCATTACTGCTATGTAAATAAAACGGTATGGTAATTGTAGGTATATAGTAAGCAACAATACACATTGCATACAGATCTATTTTATGCGAGCAGACAGTTAACCTGTTTGATCTGCACCATAGTCCATGTTTCAGTTTTTGGCCCCTTTTATGATTGAGTTCAACACCCCTATTCTAAATTATTCACCAAAAGGAAACTCTGAAGCAAATGCCTACCAATGTGCCAACGGTCAATCAATCTTGAATACATTTGGGTGTTGTCTGTCACATTGTCACAGTTTGGGTTTTTATCCACAGAACCTCAAATCCTGCCAAACAGATGATTTAAGGCATTGGAAGCATCTTTGATGGTTTTGTAGCTGAGTTTTGCAAGTCTGACTGACCTTTTTATTAATTAAATTTATGAACAAAACAAAACAACTGAAGAATTACTTCCTTTCTCACTACCAAATGAGAGTCTGATGAAACAGACTTCATTTGGACAGTACTGTGATATTTTAATATTTCCATTAGCCAAGCGACTTACTACTACTACTCACTATGGATGTTGGATGTTCACGTTGTTTTAATCTCCTGTAATATTTTGCATTAGTCTTAAAATAACAAACAGAATCATGTAAAGTTTGTCTGCAACATATCCCACCATTTGTAATTCCTTCTTCTCAAGGAGGACTAATTTATTTTCACTTATCAAACTGGATATGTTGGTGCCAGTAATCTGCAACACAGATTACTGTCTCTACATGACAAGCATGCCTAATCCCTTGTTCTTCAGTTTGGAGCACCTGAAGCTGGCACTATTGTTTGTTTTTCTACATTAAAAAGGCCTTCTGTACTTAAACTGGGTAATTTCACTCTACCTTTCTTCCCATGACTGTTTATCTGTTCGCTCTGAGTAGACTTGTGCACTGTTCTTTTTGTACCACACCTTATGCCTTATGAGATTTCACAGCAGGAATATTCCTTCAAAAACATTTCAGTAGAGAGTGTTTCTATAATTATGCCTGGAACATATAATAATAATCTCAGCTGAAAGCAATGTGGGGTGAATGTGTGGAGTTAAACATTGATTCTGATAGGATGCAAGGGGTGAGCATTTATTTTTCCACTGTAAATAGAGAATAAACTCACAGGCAGTGCAAGTCAGACTGATATTTTTGATTGTTGTTTTTGTATGACTAGTAGAGCTGCAGTGAGTCAAAGAAACTATTGATTTAATATAGAATGTGAAGATCCCGCCTTTGAGAAAATAGACTCCAATCTGAACATATGATAAATTGCAGAAGTTTATTACAAACAAGGCAATTTGGTACCATCATACTCTCATTGCTCAATAGCCCATTAGGAGGGCTATTGAGTCAGAGTCTAGAGTCAGAGTGGGACTCTAGACCTTCAACAAAACCTGTTCTGGCTTCCTTCATTTCAACGATTTCTTATTAAACACATGCATGCACATTCACATCCAGACTTTTTTGGCTCAACACCCTCAGGATCTTTTGAGAAATGTAAAAGGTCCCAAACCTCTGCATCAACAGACCGTTATAATAGGCCTTTTTAAATATATGAACCTGATATAAATCAAGTACTTGACAATTCCGGACTGAATTAGCTGAAGCATATTTGTTCCACAAAGGTTTTAGTGGGCAGTGTGCCAGGCAGACCTGTAATTTTGGTACAATTTAGACAAATGTGCTAAATCTGGTCAACTATAATGCTGATTTCCATTTTAATTCTCTTCCTGCATATGACAAAGCCTTCTGTCATAAGATCTACCCTATGTTTCATCAAAATGTACCAAGGAGTTGCAGCTGTCTACATATAGTCCCCTGTGCACAAAGCAAAGTGGCAGATTTGTAAGCTCTATTACACACGGACATTATTTCACCAGGACATGTCGGACAAGGACATGCCATACCTGTTCAGATGTTCAGATCATACAATTGATCCAGTCCCACCTCATTCTGTTCATCATCCTGATGCAGTCCAGTAATTCTTGACACTGGAGGCAACCTTGCATCTGTCCTAATGAAATAGCAAAGCTTTTCTTCCTCTGCAGGGCTTTAGAAGAAAGCCACACACAATTTATTTTAAAAACAGTGATCCACTGGGACCAAACACTGGGTCATTAAATCATTGTCACAAAAACTCGGCTTCTTTTTCTAATTACAAAATAATCAGACATAACTGATAAGTTCATTTTAAAGAGCTTTGCACTGAATTAATTCAAGTAAATAAGTTTTTTTTTCCTGCCGGGCAGTTGAATTTGCTTACTATGAAAAACATGAAATTGTGAAAAATAAAGAAGCAGAAAAACAATCAAATATAAAATTAGATTAAATACAGGAGGATTTGGAGGATAAGTAAAACTTATTTCATAGAGCTCATTGAAGGTGATCTGTCTCTAACTGTTTAAGGGAAAGTTTTAAGTTGGGTTGTGTCTTCTTAACATGACAACAGCCAGCTGCATGTTTCGCTCCGCCTAGCTCCACTCACATACATCTGGGACACCGCTCATTCAAATTGATTTCCCCAACCAAATTTATGGTCTGGCCAATCAGGACGCAGGGCGGGTGTTTCCTGGATGTGACGTAGTGGAGAAGTGACCGTGAGATTCCAACAACAATGGCGGCTCGCATCGAGGAAGCAAGCGTTAGCATTGATGCTGCTATTTCTTCTGTGTTGTCCAATCTATCTGATATTGTTTCATTAAAAGAACATCAGAGAACGCCTCTGAAAGCTTTTGTTGGTGGAAACCATGTTTTCGCCGTTCTCCCGACCGGATTTGGCAAGTTTTGTTTTCCGGGGCGCGTCCATGGTTAGCGCGAACCATATAAGGAGGCCTATTAGTCCTCAACGCGGTTGGCCCGGGATCGACTCCGACCCGCGGCGCTTTGCCGCCTGTCTTCCCCCCTCTTCCTGTCAGCTCACTGTCAATAAAATGCATGCCACTAGAGCCACGAACATAAAAAAAATATATATTTTTTTCCTGCGTCGGTCTCATCAGCGTCACGGGTTAGCTTCGGTGTGAGTGGTTGAAATAGCACGTCGATAAAGATGACAGACAAGTGGCTTATCCAATCATATGCAAGGATTTTTGATAAGGCCCAGCCTTCAGTAAAGGCAATTCCTATCGCGGTGTCCCAGATGTATGTGAGTGGAGCTAGGCGGAGCGAAACATGCAGCTGGCTGTTGTCAGGTTAGTGTCTTCTGGCAATCAAAATTAATTTTGTTAATTTTGTTTATTCATGTGCAAAAGAACGACACTCTATTTATTAAGGCGTAAAAGTTCAGAAGTTTTAAGTTTAAATTTCTCAGGGGCTTCATGGTCAAAAACTAGAGCATATCCCAGATGCGTAACTGTAGACATAAAGTGCCCTTTCTTTTGCCTTTATTCCAGTGAGGACATTTATTACAATAAGAAGTTGTTCCAGACCTTTGAACTTACCTTGAAATCAAATTGTGAATGTGAACATTGAGAACCCCTGTTAACAAATTTTAATTGACCATGGTTAGTTTATTTTTAGCCCTGCGACAGACTGGCGACCTGTCCAGGGTGTACCCCACCTCTCACCCGGTGAACGCTGAAGATAGGCACCTGCATCCCCCGTGACCCCATGAGGGATTAAGTGGGTCAGAAAGTGGATGGATGGATGGGATCGTTTATTTTTATTCTAGAGGTGCACAACATTAGACTAAGATAGACTATATTGTCATTCAACTGCACATTGACAATGTACATTTGCACAAAATTTTGCTGCAAAGCTCAGAGTAAAAACAGAAGCCAAAAGAGAAACATTATAAATTTAAGTATTTGGCATTTGTCAGGAATGTATTGTCACCAATATATCAGATCCGTGTGATCGATGCATCATCAATGTGCATCAGTGTGCAATATTGCAACTGTTGAAAATTTGCTTGCTAAGTGAAACACTTTGATAGTCTTACACTGACCTGTTCCTCTAATGTTTTCTAATGCATTAATCAGTTGATCAACTGCCTCTGCCCACTTTACTGACAGTAAAGAGGGTTAGAGGCATGAATGTTACTATCAACATCATCATTATCAGTAGTAGCTGTAATTTAACATGTATAAGTTTGTAGGTTAGCAAAAGGTTAACAACACCATTCAGCCTAAAGTCTGCTTTGCATGAGGCAACAGGCTGCCAGATTCAGAGGACTACTTATATAATTTCCTTCTCCGTATTCAAAGAACTGCACTGTGATGGACAGGTGACCTGTCCAGGGTGTACAGCCTCTTGTCCAATGACCGCTGGAGTTAGGCACCTGCCCCCACATGACCCTGTACCTATAAGCGGTTAGATGATGAATGTCATTTCAAAAATAAATTGCTTGCAAAAGCCTTCCTCGCACTGTTATGAAGTTCAAACTATAGGTACATTTAACACATGGTGTTCTTTAATAGCTGAAATATAATTTCACTGAGTGTCTGAGACATTATAAGGAAACATTATCATAGCTATAACAAAACGTGTGACTATTTCATTACTAACTAGGAGTGGCATTCGTGAGTGGGGATCCAGTTATCTGTAGATTTGTTTTTCTCTGATAAGCCATTTACAAGGCCCTGTAGATCGATAAAAAAGTACTTGCATCAAGAAAAGTCTGTATTTCTTGCAAAATGTTCTTCTGTTGAGACAATCATAAAGTAATACTACAAGACAGATTCAAACTTGTGCAATATATGCACATTCCAGGCTGGTTGATATTCAGAAATATAGTTCAAACAGGTGTCTACCTAAAGGCACTTAAGAGCTAAGACAGAGTAATTCTAGCTCTGCTTCAGGATGTCAGAAATGTCAAACTAAGGTGGAAAAGTTCAGTCCTGACCCCACTGCACCAGAAAGAACTGAACTGTCAATCTTATTTTCTCTTTAAATAATATAGTGAATCAAATGGACGTTGGGTTTTTTAATGAAAGAGAGCTTCTCAAAGTAATTCCAATGTGCCAAAAGGCCAGATTTCAGAATAAGGCGTATCTGTCATAGCAGTAACTGTTCAGTTTTATTCTATATTTCTGACAAGCAGTCATTGGTTTGTGACAAATGGCTCATAGTTTTCAGCTTCTGATACACTGCAGATAACTGTTGTCTGTAAGGCTGTATATCAGCTGAGTGGAAAGCATATACAAATGAGATATTTTGCAAAACTATTCATACCCCTTGAATCTTTAATATTTTGTCACATGACAAGCACCAACTTCGTTTTTTTTATTCGTATTAAAGCAACAAAAAGTAGTGAATACATATGAAATCAAAGGAAAACAATACAATGTCTTAAACCTCTTGTTCTTACAATAAAAATATTAAAGTGTGGCATATGTTTGTTTTGAGTCTCCCTGAGCGAACGCAGTCCAGAAACACTTTCCTTTAGTTACAGATGCAACTGACATGACACGTTTAGGTTCAAGACTATTCATACCCTTGGTAAATATAGGTTTAGAATGACAGTATTATTTTCACCAACATAATTTCTTCCAATACAAAGTTAATATTTATGCCTTCCAGTGACCTATTGAGAATCCCAACTCCAAACTGATAAGAGCAGAAGTAGGTAAATACTGCATATGGGATTTAAGAAGGCCTTTCAAATTCTAGCTCTTCCTTACTATATGATAGCAAAATCCTGTAGTGAGGAAAAAAATAAACAGGCAAACAGCATTTTTAAGTATGGTTTGGTTGATGTATTCCCCATACAGGCTTTTCCTGTAAAAATTTAAACCATATTTTGACACACATTATACATTGTTGTTTCTTTTGGGAAATGCGTGTATCATTTCCAGTCACACACAGGCTGTTTTTCTCAACCATGTTTGCAGAGTTGGAGACACATTTTTCTCAAATCTTCTTTGGAAAATAACTAGCTTACTCAGAGAGGGAGGACAATATATGTCAACATACATTTTCAAGTTACATCCTTTCTTGGATTTAGGTCTTGACTTTTAAGTGGGTATTTCTGACACATGCATATGATGAGATCTAAACAGTTCCATTGTAGCTCTGTCTTTATGTTTAGGACTTCTGATCTGCTGGAAGCTGAACATTGACTCCTTCTCTGACGAAGATGGAAGTCTGTCCATTCTGTTAAAGTAACTCAGGAAGAGCTGCTTGTGGACACATCAGGGTTTGTGTAGGGTCTGTGTGTTTGTGTAGCATTTTCCCCTCTTACGCTGAGCAGCAGGTTCCTAGTAGGTGGGACTGAGTGGTATCTTCCTGCATATCTGCAATTAGTCATTGATCTGCCGGAGCTTAAGAGCAAGTTGCAGACGTTCGTTTAAAGCCCAAGTGTTGACTTAAGTGGTACCTGTAGCTATCTGAGATCCTTTTTTTGAATTTTCCTTATGCTCACATTACATGTACTTCCTCTGCCTTAACCTAAAGTTACATCCCGGGCACCACTGAGAACTGCTACCCAGTAACTCCCTCAGAAGTTGCACTTCATACCTCCTCGCTGGAAATACAACTCAATGACTGCCCCTATCAAGACTACCTTCAAGGCATTCTCCAGTAGACCCGCCCGCCCTACAACACTCGACTGCAAGACTTCATACTGGAGTACAGCCTACAGCACAAACTTCTCCCCTGGATCGCCTCCCCTGGATCGCCTCACAACTTTCGCAAGTTCATTCTTCATCATACCACAAGTAGGATCTCTGCCAACTGCCATATGTCAGCCATCCCCTTCACCATCTAACCTACATCTTCTCCACAGTAAGCCGCCGCAGAACATTTCCCCACGACTCTCCATAAAACTCATCCGGAGTTCAATAAATCCTTTAAACCTTTTATTGTCTCCTGAGAGTTTTAATACAAGTGGGTGAAGAAGCTTTCATTAGTCATGAGAGGATGTTACAACAGCAACAGCAGTGGAAGATGAGGTCAGCACACATACAGAAATAAAACTGAGATCAGGTAATGCAACACTGATATTTAAGTTAGAAACTGGAGCACAAGCAATTGTGAAGCCCACAAGACTTTAACAACCTTATGCCTAGCACCTCACTGAAAACAGACAAACATAAGCTTTAGGGTTATATCCACTGAAAGCAAATTGCTTCTGCACCATCATAAGTAGAAAGACAAAGACAAATCAATAGTGCAAAATGTCCCCCTTGGGGAGCAGTGGGCTGCCACTGTGTGGCGCCCAGGGAGCAATCTGGGGTTAAAGGTGTTGCTCAGGGACCCAGAGTGGCAGTCTGTGGGAGTTGAACCCAGAACCTCTGGGACTCAAACGCAATGCCACCACTCCCCCACTAAAAAAATCTTTATTTGTCATTGCAATTGTACATTTCAATGAAATTTGTCTTCTGCATTGAACCTATCCCTTAGGGAGCAGTAGGCAGCTATCACTGTGGCAACTGTGGCTTGAGAAGTTTTCTTGCAATCTCAAGGTTGTGGGTTTGATTACAGCTTCCCCTTTTCACATGTTGATGTGCCACTGGGCAAGGCACTTAACCCCAAGTAGCCTACCAAGCTCGATGTGATAGCAGCTTATCAGTGTATTGTTAGCATTAGTGAGAGCGATTGGGGGAATGTGACTCTAGTATGGCGGTGCCTTCTTATTTTTAGCACTACGTAATGACTTTTTTTCTGGCCGCTCTTTCATAAAGCCCGGCTCTATGGAGTCTGCGGCTTACTGTGGTCCTATGGACAGATCCTCTAGTCTCTGCTGTGGAGCTCTGCAGCTCCTTCAGGGTCACCTTTGGTCTTTGTGCTGCCTCTCTGATTAATGCCCTCTTGGCCAAGTCTGTGAGTTCTGATGGGTAGCCCTCTCTTGGCAGGTTTGTTGTAGCACCATGTGTGTTCCATTGGAAGATGGTCGATCTGATGGTATTACGGGGGTTAATCAAAGATTTGGATATTTTTGCCAACCCCACCCTGACTTGTACTTTTCAACAACTTTGTCCCTGACTTGTTTGGATAGCTCCTTGGTCTTCATGGGGTGATACCTCCTGCTTAGGAGGGCTGCACCTCTGGGGTTTTCAGAAAAGGTGTGTTTATGATGACAGATCACGGGATACTGCACAGAGGGACTTTTTTTTAACTAATTATGGGAAGGTAGTGGTAAAGGTAATTTGAAAAAAAAACCTTGATAGCAAAGGGAGTGGACACATATGCACGTGTCCATTTCTATTTTTATCTTTTTGTCATTTCTTTGTCCCCCTCATTTCACTTTACAAGCTTAGAGCATTTTGTGCAACTTTATCACATTGATAAATTGAAGGCCCCTTTATGGGCCTTCTGTTTTTCCGATGCTCATCAGCTACCTGTCACTGGTTTAGCTCCATGTTATTACAATCATTAGCTTTAGCTTGGTCACCGTCAACAATAAACATTATAGAATATACATTGTTAGAATACAAATACAATAAAAACAAAATAAGGAAAGTGCTAAACACACTTTTTCTTGGGCTTGTAAAAAGTTGTTAGTGTAGAAACACAATGGGAAACCAGGATGTAACCTATAGTTATTAAAATATTAAATAAATGTAACCCTTAATGTTCTGTGTCCCCTGAACACATGCAAAACACGCCTTCTGATATGTAAAACAGTGAAGCTGAGCATTAAACCAGCAACCTTCTTGCTCCCTTAAAAGCAAATTTTGAGTTTTGTGCTCACTGACTCATATATTCTGTCACATATTAAAAACAAGGTTAAAACAGATGATGCAGTGGCAAAAAAACAGAATGCTGACACTTCACCTATAGGAAGGGGAGGAAGGTGCTGCACAGGAACAGCCACCTTCCAGACCAGTCATGAGGAAAGTGAGAAATGTCAGCTCTAAATCCCTGCAGTTCCATTCATTTACTGTCGTTTTAAGAGCTGTAGAGTGTATTTGCTTGATTCTGAGCTTTTTCCAAGGGTGCAGTCATAAATTCATTTAGAACAGAATAGAATAGAACATGGCAGAATATAATAGAATTTATTGTCATTGTTTCACATATTTACTGCATTTGTCCATAAGGTGTCTTCAAGTGATAGGAGTGATTGATTTTACTGTTCAGGGATAAAAACAGTTTTTAAATTTATTTATACAACATGTAAATTATATTAATATTTAGCCACACTTATTACTAAAAGGACAAACTCTTACAGGGTACTTTCCTGACAGCGGCTGTTGTAGGTAAATTAGATAAGGCAGCTTCTTTTTGTTTGCACTAACCAGCACAAAGGTACTGTTTTATTAAGCTGTTCTGAGTTTTGTACCTCATTTAGCTTCCTTTCTTTTTTGTATCTTTTGTTACTCTTAAGGTTTATTCAGAATTGAAGGTCTTAGGTTTAGTTGTCCAAATATTGCAGTAATTTCATTCTGCTGGAAGCTAATGAAATTTTCACATTTCTTCTTCATTAGACAATCCGTCTTGGGCAGTTATAGCCCAGGTATACTACATTCATTAAAATATATCTGAGCTCATGGTGGTGCAAGATTGAATTGTGTGAAAAAGATGAGCTTTTGTAGACAAAGTGTACAAACAGAATCCGCAACAAAAATCAGAATGTTTATTTGAATCATTATTATTATTATTATTATTTTTTATTTTTTTTTTACAGTTTATTTAACCTTTATTTATCTAGGTGAGTGTTTACAATGAGGACATGACCATATATTTATCATGGGGTGAGGGACGGGGATCTCATGTCTTCGCCGGTAACAGAGTTACTAGAGCTTTCCAACAATCACTATGAAACAAATACAACCAGATGATTTTTTTTTTTATTATTATTTGCCCGGAACATCTTTGAACTTTCACAAGTTATGATGTGACTCAGATGTCAATTTTTCTTGGCACTAGTCAAAATAGGAAAGACAACAGTAACAGGGCCCAATAAGTCCTGTGAGTGATTTACAAAATACCAAACTTCACACTGTGTTACCATTAGTAAGCTTTTCAACAAATATTTTTACTCATGTAAAAGGGTAATGATCTTAACGTTGGGTTACTTAACGTAATCCCTGGCTCTTTGATAACAAAGGGAGGTGTTTCACTATGGGAATCGCCTCGGCGAGACTGATGACAGTTCCAATGACATCACACATGTCTGCGGCAGACAGGTTGAGCCGTGTCCGTGGCTCCACACATGCTCCATTATCGTGGCCAACCTACCCCCCTGGACTCACTCTAGGCAGGTTTCTTTCCATGCCCATGCAATAAGGGATGTGTTGGTGAAACAACTCGCTCTTTTATCAAAGAACCAGGGATTATGTTTTCTAATTTTGTCTTTTCTAATTTTGCTCGGAGTTTCACTCTGGGAGATATGACCCACTCCGGGATTGCATGCTGACCCCAAAGCCGTGCATGGCAGGAATCCCAATCTAGGCTTCAGGTGGAGCCTGGCGTCCCTATTCCAAGCACTGTGTGTGCTAGGCAATGGTTGGGCCACATCTAGCCAAGAAAACATAACAAATGTTTGTGGTGTAGCCCAACTGGCTGCACACAGGTTTCCCGAACTGACAGACCATGGAACAAAGCCCAACAGGTGGCCATGCTCCGGGTAGAATGGGCCTTCACACCAATAGAGGGCTCTGACCCTGCACACCTATATGGCAGAGATGTAGCTTCCAGAATTCAGTGTGCTAATCTTTGGCGGGAAACAGGTTTGCCCTTTTTAGCCCCTGGCCCAAGACACAAAAAAATGGTTATCTCTTCTAAAACAGGCTGTCTTGTCCACATAAGCCCTTAAATCGCAAACTGGACATAAGCAATTAAAGCCGCAGTGTGTCAGATTTTCACACTGGTGCACCATCTAGTGGTGCGCTAAATGAATTACAAAAAACCTCGCTATCAAGCATGTAATAACTACTAAAGAAGCCGCAGAGTATCATAAATAGGGTCAGCACGTCTTCCATGTATCTGGTACAAAGCTACTGCTAGCTAGGTCATGGTGTGAAATGGTTTTTGGCACTGTTGCCAAGACCACTTGCTTTTTCTAAAGTTGCTTGTAAAGTCCGTCAATCATGGTTCTTTGGGCTCGTTTATGAACATGCAGTCACTTATTTGGGCTCTAAAATAAGCGTCTATATAAACACAAGTACGAGACCAGTTCCTGCTGCTGCACTACGGACGCCGTGAACCGGCTGGCTAGAATATCCCTCCACATATCCCTCCCAAATTTTTACAACCCAGCCATAAGCTATTTTCAGCTCAATGTGTTTAAAATAAGCCCAATTGGGTGGAAACCTGACTAATCTGGCAACACTGACTACACCATTGTTTTTTTGTTTCGTTTTTTTAGATTTTGGGATTTTATTGAGAATGAGAGAGAATGAGTCAAGTGGTAGGCTGGCATGATCATGGATGTTGGGTGGAGCCACGGACACGGCTAAACCTGTCAGTCGCAGACAGACGTGATATGATTGGAGCTTCTGTAGTTGGTCACACCGAGGCAGTTCCCATAGTGAAACATCGAGCGAAGTTAGAAAAAGAACTAATTTTAGTATTCTGTCAATAACTTTTAAGATAACACCTTTAATTTAGTTTTAATCCTAAAGAAAATATTTTAATATTCTAATACAGTACAGCATAGCCCATAGAACTGCATCAAATATCTAATCACACTTTTCATTACAAAATCACAGTGTGTGTAATATTACAAACGCAAAACACCGCTTGCGTGCAACATTCAGTTGGATATCCATGTTCTGGATTGCTATGATATGTTTGGCTGGCTAAACGTAATCTGAGGTTTCCTTAGTTTTCTTTTGGTGATAAGATACTAGAGTTCATGGACACTGTTCGACATATTGTGTAATGGTAAAGACAAAAAAAAGAGTCTGGGTAATGAGGGTGAATCATAATTATTATCACAATTTTCAGCAATTATCTTGCATTTAATTTTTTTCCCTGAACCATTCAGATATAGTAGCACATAATTGTTCTTAAGAAACAATAGTTTAAGGTGGTACATTTTTAGCACTCTAAATTATTTTTTATCTTTGATGAGAAAAGTTTCAATAAAGGAGTCCTCCAGCGATGTTGTCTAGATGTTTTAACATCTAGCAACAGCCATTAGAATCTGAAGTCCACTGTATAATAACTTTTAATTTCATCACACTCTTACAACTTTAGCTTACATATACCAGCTGCAAATAATCATTATTATTTGGTGCTAAGTGGGTCCAGTTTATTTTTGGTTAGTTAAGCCATAAGAAGGTTTTGAAATTATTCCAAAGAGCAGAAGCAAGGTGGAATGTCTGGAATAGGGGTGGGCAGGTCATGCCTTTGAGTGCCTGTTTTTTATGCTTCTCTCTTTTACATGGCTCATTTAGATCCATGGCTCACTAGAATGCTCCTGCTGAACTTAGCCACAGGGCGAGGAAAGAATTAAATAGTTTGAAAATGGTTTGAAGCATGAACGATTTAAAACGTGTAGGACACACATCTTCTAGAACCAGAATTTTAATTACCTGGTCTAGAGGTCGCGTGCACATCTGTTTGCTCTTCTTTTTCAGAGCTCTCATGTCGGCTCTGTCCTTTCCTCTATTATTTGTCTTTGATTCCCAACAGGTAACTGTCCTTTGCCTAAGCTATGAAACTGTCTTCTCAACACTTCCCCATTCTGCAGCCTTCATTCCGAAATCTTATTCCTATTTGCCAAATGCCTTAAGTATATTTCTCTTCTTATGTGCCGTCATTCTTCTTCACCCTTCATGTCAAACTGACTGTGAAGAGATTCTGTTTGTTGATGTCTAGCTCTGCGCCACAACTATTCATTCCAAACAAATTGATGTTTGTGTCTGTGCAAACCTTAGAAGAGTTAGAATGGTTTGGTGAAATTCAGTGACTTTTGAGTGTAGGAACCTTTTTTTAGATTATTTCTTAAGAAATGTTTAAATAATGTTTGAAATTGTGCTCACAAAGAACGGATTTAATGAAAGCTTTGGCTTCTTCAACTGCATCATATGTGAACAACTCAAATGAACACCAAGACATGTTGTGATGGAATAGATCACTTTTACAACAGCTATACTGCAAATGTAATACTGCGTAGTACAGTTGATGTTGACTTCTTGATTCAGATCCACTCAAATTCTTCAACATGCTTAATTGGCCAAATTAGCTTATACCAATAACATTATATAAAAGGGAAACTAATATTATTAAAGGGAATTAAACTCTGTGTAAGACTAGACATTTCAGAGTAGTAGCTAATGTTAATGGGGAGGTACAATGCACAAGCTCAAAGAAAGATAACAATTGTTTTGGCACACTCCTTTGTATTTGTGATTTTGTATTCTGAAATATTTTCAATTACAAAAATAATACAGAACCACCTGATTTTGAATAACTTTGTATCATCTAATTTCTCTGTTTCATCCTGTTTTCAATTAAACAATATTTCCCCCTTTTTCACAAAACAACAATACACAAGACCGGTAACCATTAAGCTCTAAAAATACTGAATCAAAAAGAAAAAATATTTTAATCATAGCATGTCATGTATTGTGCTTTACCATCAACACATTCAATTTGATCAGCATTTAGGTTTCCAGTATTATCAGGATCCCTTCTCTTTAGCCACACATTCACTGCCAAAAGTGATGACAATAACATTTTGTTTAGACTTGCTTGCTCTGTGTTGAGTAGATGAACAGCTCTATGTCAAAACATGTCTGTGAAGCACTTAATCTCAGCACATTGAGTTTAATATACTCATAATCATGTTATATTTCAGCTGAATTGATTAGTAAACCCCCACATTGTAGTGTAAGTTATGGTCACAGTGGTATGGCCACCTATAGACTCATTGAAAAAGTGACATCTCTAGTACCACCTCCAACCCTCTGTCTCCCTCTGGTTGGCAAAAACTGCCCCACTGCTTTAATAAAGCAAATAAATTGAATGTAAAAGGTGAAATGCACATATGTTGTTGTACAGATCACTATGCACAATAGTATATTAACAATTCATTCATTAGTTATTTCAATGAAAAACTGAATAAAAGTAGGTTGGTAGAAAGCTGTTCAAAACAGAAGAGATCAGTGACAAGCAAAACTGTGTCTTACAGATCACAACAGCGAGCACTGCCAGCTTTTTCTTACAATCATTTTTCCATTTGTGCACAATAATCCTTTTAGTGTAATTAATATGTCATAGAAATGAGTGTGTGTGCATGTGTGTGCTTGCGTGGGTGTTTGTGTGTGTGTGTGTATTTTTTGCCCTGTGTGTCTCTGTGTTGCACTGACAGTATGGCAAATTGTCCCAGGTGTACTCCACCTCTTATCCAATAACCAATGGAGAAACGCCTGTCATAGTGCAGCTTTGCCTGCTGCACCATGGACATATTCAGGGCACTTTCCACCTCCCATACAGCTCCAGTTTCACACCTCAGTAATCTCCTACACCTGTCAGCCACTAATCAAACCAGGACTCTTTCCGCCTGTCATCACTCCTATTTAAACCTCCCTCAGTCAGCTCTTCCCTGTCGGATTGTCTGCTCATTACTGCTCACCTCATCCTTTCCTTGTCCTGCCTGAGTTCCCTTCATCTACGCCTGCCTGCCCGCCTGCAAGTATTCTCTCTGCCGTGCTGTTGGTTCTCCTTCTGCTCCAGATGTTCTCTCTGCCTTGCTACTGGTCCTGCTGCAACCCCCAGAGCTTCAAGTCACCTCTGTGCTGTGTTGCTGGTTCTTAGCGCAGCACCCACAGCTCTCCAACGCTCTCCAGTCTTCCAGCTCCTGCACTCAGTATTCACCTGCTCCGGCCCGGTAAAGACCCTGGTTCTTATCCTCCACAACTCATCATCTTCAATAAACTCTCAAAACAGAGCTCTGTATGTGTGGTTGTGTTCAGGTTCAGTCTACAAATCATGACAACACCCCACTCCCCCTTATCTATTTATGGAGGAATTTTTGTTATTTTTTTCTTTTCAGAGTTGCTTCAGTTTAAAGGTGCATTGTACAAGTTCCGGGATTTTTGGTGACGTTTGGTGACAAGATGAAATGACACCACGGTTGTGCATGCGCATGATAGAAATGAAAGAAAGAAAGTTAGCAGCTACGACTTCATAAGATTTGACTTCAAAACTTGTGCAATGCACCTTTAAAGTACTTGATTCTGAGAACATACAAGTTGCTATATCTTAGAAAGTTCATATATTATTATGACCCGAGGGAAAAAAATAAAAAATTCGATGACAAAGTGGATTTTTAAGGCTTTTTAGCGGAAGGCTCTTAAAAAATGTTGCAACGGGTGTCACGTGACCGATGACATAATTCTTTGACAAGCGTCGATCTGTTGACATTGCAACAAGTTACTTCCTGGTTGCAAACTTGCTTTCTCAAACACAAATAGACGGATTAAACATGCCTAAAAAGTGTGTGGCTTATGGTTGGTCAAATACCAACAAGGATAATGTCTCCTTACACACAATTCCGAACCTGAAAAGTCCCGGAGGTGAGAAAATCCTTGCTCAATGGAATCGCCAAGTAGCCGGTAGCCGGAGAATATGAGCGCCACGGCACAACAGATAAATGCGCGTCCGCTCTCAGAGCAATCACGTCCAGATTATTTAGTAAAATTACGGGAACACATAATGCTGAGACACTGTGGTTGGTGCTGAATGTACATCTTTTTCTTTTATGTGCGGTTTTGGCAAATTTCAGCCATCATAAACGATGCAAGCCAATCAGGCTTCGACGAGTTGTTTCTGTGTTCCGAACTGTCAGCCAGAACCACGATTATATGCCCTGATTCCAATTATACACTAACGACCCATTTTGTTTATTCTCCTTTCTCAGACTTACCCGAATCCTAACACTTGACGCTTGACGCTTGTGCTGTCTGTCTTAATAAAATCATCACTTTGTGAAACCGCATTTTAACTTGTCGTTGTGTTCTCCATTGTACTCTCTGTAGCGCAGACTGAGCTACAACAACAAAGTACGTCATCGTACCACGTGATCCAAATTGTAGATTTTCAGCCTAGCGGTCACAGAGGGACAATTTTTAGTCCTTAAAAAAAAAAAAACTTTAATGGCGCAATCACGATCTTTCAGATCGAACAAAGGTTTTCTCGGCCGCCCTGGAGGTCTGTGGGGGAAATACCGCACATGCAATGGCGTACCGCGCACGTGATGTCACCAACTCAAGAGCAACGCCCCTTTTGCCGCTTAGGTAGGGCATACAGGTAGAGAACGCCCGTAGCAACCAGCTATTACACGCACAACAGAACCAGCGATATGACCGACTTTGCAGCCATTAAACTTTCCCAAGACGATGTCCCAGGTGCACAGATTACTGGTCGCACTGTCGAAGAACACACCATCCTTCAGCTCAAACGATGGCTTGAGTGTCGAGGGCTTAAAAAGACCGGAAAACGGGCCGAGTTGATCGAACGGTAAGCTTTGTTTTTTTTTTTTCCTGCGCGGCGGGTTGAACTATTTTGTAGGCTGATGGCCAGCGCACACATTTCTCCTTGGCAGTCTTGAAGAAAACATCCTTCATATGCGGCCGATCAGCGTACCTCGAGTCGCTGTTGCACGTTCCATAGCAACAATGTTTAAAAACCATGGTTTTAGATTTGGAAAAAGCAATTTTTTACCGAGTAAAACCAAGGGTAATGCACGTCTCTTTTACAGCGAAACAGCGGCGGACTATGCAAGCTTGCCCTACTGCGTATCACGTGATGTGACGTCATCGTGACGTTACGTTTCTAAAAATAGCTCGCTCGCGGTACGCCATTGCAAGAGCCCTCGGCCCGCACTCACAGGCTCAGAAGTCTCGTGCAAGACCGCGAAAGTCGGTCTTGCTTTACGGCGAGAACTCTGTGTGTTTTTGCCCTGCCATTCACTATATGCACGCGCGGAAGCACCAACAAAGAACCGCGTGTTAACGTCAAATAAACATGCAAGCATATCGAGTTTATTATTATTATTATTATTATTATTATTATTATTATTTTATTATTATTATTTTATTTTATTATTTTTTGAATGTTGGCGAGGCGGTAGCGTGAGTTTGCCGAGGTGGCCGCCTCGCCAAGATAGCGCTGCGGAAAACCCTGATGTCATGTTTGTACTGCCGTTTTTTCAACTTTTCGTTGCGTTCGCCTGTCAACTAAGCTCAAAACAACCGCGCCTGGCTTGACGGAGAAACCAGAACAGCTGAGCATCTTTATGACAGTGCACTTTTACTTTCGCCCTCTGGGGGGAGCCTCGCTGGAAAATCAACCCCGGTTGCATAGTATACCTTTAATGCCACTTTTTTTTTTAAATATGGTCACTAATGCATGTATTTCCGAGTTGGTCGATCTCAGAATCAAGAAGTAGTTTAAGGTTTGCTGGCATTTGTTTCTGCATTGGAGGCGATTTAAGCTTTTTCTTTTACCTTTACTGCAGAGGCTACTGTAGTTTAGGCTAGAGAGACATGTAGGTCCCACGTTAGAGTTTAAAAGCAGAAAGTTTTGGGTGACTGATAAATTTAATTCAGAGAAGTCAAATACTTAAAAAAAACTAAATTAAGTAATGGGAGTGGGTAGCGCTGTTGCCTTAGAGCAAGAAGGTCCTGGATTTGAGTCCTGGCCTTGCCTCGAAGTTAGCAAGTCCTCCCTGTAAATTACGTGGGTTTTCTCCAGGTATTCCAGCTTCCTCCCACAGTCCAGAAACATGACTGTTAGGTTAACTGACCTCTCTAAATTCTCCTTAGTTGTGAGTGTGTGCAAGAAAGATTGTTTGTCCTGCGATAGACCAGCCTCTCGCCCATTGGCAGCTGGAGATAGGCACTAGCCCCCCTTGTTACCCCAATAGGGATAAGCATGTTGGAAAATGGATGGGTGGATGGATTTTAACTCATTTATTTACATCTGTGAAAACATCAGAAAAACAAATTGGAGTATTCCGAGGTTCCCATGGTCATGGTCCCATGGGGGGGGTGCAAAACTGACACTCTGACCAATAAAATGGTCAGTGTCAGTCAGCGCTGACTGCAGCAGCTTCACCAAAGTCTCCGTCTGTGTCACAGCCCTTTGCCGCTCCCCTTCCCCTCTCATACATGGCTCAGCGGCGCCAGCCAATGAGCACGCAGGCTCAGCCTGGCTCGCCCACTTAGCTCTCTCTCACAAATAACCGCACTGCTTCTGCTCATACTCGGAGAGAGAGAGACCGCAGGAGCAGAAAAAAGGGAAAGTAGCGTCGTTTGGATATATTTTAATACCGTAAATGAAATCAAGCTGTATGTTTTGTAAAAAGCCAGTTAAATTCGGTGGAATAACAAAAAATTTGTATAAGCATGTGAAAAACTATGAGCAAGAAAACGTTGAGCGACATAAACAGAGAGAGGATACGAAACTTTTCTCATTGCCCCGACAGACCCAGACCCACAGACTGACGTCACTGACTGAGGCGTTTTAGTCCTCCAGAGAACATGCAGGTAGATCAGAGTGGTCATCTTCAGCAGCAGTTCATGTTAACTTTCAAAGTAGATATTATCTATCATATGTTACTGGAGCCCACACAAAAATGTTATTAAGACCTTGAAAGAACCCAGTACATATATCCTATTAAAAGTGTTATTTAAGATAAGATAACATTAGCTAATCCTTTATTTATCGGGGTACACCCTGGACAGGTCTGCATTTTAAATCATGCCGAATAAATAATTTAGCCAAACAAAGGCTTTAAACTCATTTAATTTCATAAACGTCAAAATCAGCACTCAGATGACATCATGTCCAAGTTGTTTCCACACTGTTTGATAAGTGAATGTATCATCAAGTCAGTAGTTTTCTGTCTCCTTTCATATCATATCATCATACAGCTTTTATAAGGCTGGCCCTTATTTTCTGTGGCATCCCAACAATTAATTGAAAACAACAAACACCATTAAATCAAAACAAAATATGTATAAACAATCAACACAATGTTAATCAAAACAGATAAAAGTCTATAAACAATCAACACAAATAAAATTAATTTTAAAAATTTTACATAGTTCATTTGAATAATTTACAGTCTGTTACACAATTAATCGCAGGGGTGTCTACTCACCCTTCTCTTCTCGTTTCCTCAGCGTCGGAGGAGTTAAATCTTGTCTCAGTTAGTTACATGCTCAAAGTTTAGCCTGAGAACCTTTTGAGGGACAGCCACATAAACGCTAGTTTGAAAAGTGGAATTGGTGTCAAAGCCGAACATATCTAAGCTATCTTTCCTTTCTTTAATTGTAGCAGATTTTATTTATTTTTTTTACCAGGCTGAAGACCTTTGAAAGACCAAAATTATTTTGATTTACATTAGTCAAGTTTTAAAGGGCACCACTGCATGGAATCAGCAATCAGTCTTGGCTACATCCTGCATTCCACTAGATCTGGTCGAATCATCTTGGTAAAACTATGTATTTACAAAATGTCCCCCACTATTGTTGGTGCATTGGCCAAGCAAAGAGAAAGGTGAGAGCTGAACAGCTGACAACAGATAAAGAATAAAGAAAGTAAGAAACAGCAAAAGCACACATAAAGTCGAACATTTACTCTGGCCGAATTACCTCATGGTCATGTATGTTCCTTCATGGATAGGAAGCTAAGGACACATCATCTATATGAGGGGTCTGCGTGTAAGTTGTGATGACTTGTTGTGGCTCTCATAAAAGTTATGCCGCATCTCCTCACATCATCTCAAATGGCTGTAAGCAATCATTCATGTATTGAAATAACTGAAACATTTTCTTGTTGTTGAATTAATTTTTAATACAACTTAGTTTATTTATATGTCACCAATTTACAACAAATATTTAAAAAGCTGAACCTCTAATATAAAATTAAGCACTTTTGTGAACATTCTTTATCTTAAAAAATTCTGGCATTTATATTTCTGTTTTACTAAGTGATTCTATCTGTAGTTTTTCACCCAGCCAAAATCAGGGAAACTGTTATCTGGTAAGCTTGCGTGAAATAGATAAAAAGCACTCAGAACACATATTTGCCTCAAGTGTCACCCATAAACATGTATTCGAAGGGACATAAGATGTCTAGAGTGATGGAATGGTCTGATGCTCAAAGAAAGCGATGTCAATGAAATCATAGATCAAATTATTACGACAGGAATGATTGTCACAAACATTTCCAACATTTTAGCTTTGGGGTAATACAGTTGTGCAGACTTAGTATAGGCACAAGTGAGAAAATACAAAAACACACATAGGAGAATATGAAGAAAATGGAGAAAATAATAATATAAGCACTGATTTCACCAGAAAATTGTGCCCACTATTTGTTTTCATCACACATTTCTTATCTGGAAAATTGAATAACGGATGAGTCAATCCTGTCATTTAGTAAAGAATGAAAAGAAAATAAGACACTGCCACTAGAAATGTCAAAGTCGTACCTAGCTCACACCCTGGGGACATCAGAAAAATATTTCTAAACACGTTCAATTTTTGGGAAGTAAGCCAAGTTGGAGGAGAGCACAGCAAAGGGAGACCGCATTACAATGTGATCAAAGACAAGGGAATGGCAAACTCCCGCTGCAGTTGCAGAACATACACTGCAGGTACTAGTGAACATATCAGGAATGCTGCGAAAGACCCAGATGAAAACATTGTGACCAATATTCAATATATAAACACCTTTTTAATTGTACACCATAGATCCCTCAGGTAAAGGGATCCAGCAATTAAGAAGGCCAAACAGTTCCTGCTCCGAGCACAGCTTGATGCAGAATTTCTAAATGGTTGTTCTTTGACTTCTCACTTTCCCTCTAAGAAATTATTGTACATATTAAATAGTGACATTACAGGTATTCAACTTATTCTAATGATCATTATTTTCAGTGCAGCGATAAAACATGGGATTTTCTTAGAGTAGTGCAACAGCTTGGAAATCCTGACCACAGGTAGATGGCTGGTATTACCATCTCAAAAAAAACATTTTACAAAATAAATTTTAGACTTTGTGCATCATTAGGACAAATATGTTTGTTCAGTAATACTGAAAACACTTAATTCATGGATTTCAAGTGACTGTAAGTAAAAACTATGTATAATTTGTATCTCTCAAAACATGCAGTAAGTGTTGACTCTGTCCATGGTGCTGAAACACTATGACGGCCAGACTCTAAATTTAGTTGCTCAAACATTGAGTCAGATATGAGGCTAAAGGTTTCCCACCCTTGTTAAGTGATTCAAATATTTTAGTGGAGAATATTCAAAGTCAGAAGTGCTTATGAAATGTGAATTAAAGTATATAAGCTACACCATCTGCACTGTCGGTTTAGTGTGTCAAGTCGACCTGTTAACTAAGTGATCTTAATGGTTAAATGTAAGCCCAGAGGAGCCTGCTGTTTTCCTTGTTCAGCTGGAATGGGTTGTGTAGAGACGGTTGCATAGAGAAATTTAAACAAGTCATAGAAGTGAAAAGAAGCCATTATTCTTCTGGTGGTTTCCTCCTCTCTAACAAGTACATGCTGAAAGGCAACACTTATTAAAAAGCTTACTTGCCCCAACCACACTTTTGACATGTCAAGACGTATAAAGGTTGGTATTGTTAGTGGTTGGAATTTTTGAATGCAACAAACACAGCAAATTGAGCCTAAAATGTATATATTGCGGTAAAAAATGTTTGTTGACAAGCTTAAATTTTTCAGGTCATTAAACAAATCTTAACTTCAGATTATAACCTACTGTGAGTAAATAAAAAAAGCTGTCTTGAAATTATATTCTAATTTCTTCAGATCATAGAACTATCCAAACAAACCAGACGCTATGGGGAAAAACATAATGGTCTTCTACACCTGCTAAGTGGTTGTTGCCACTGTTGGCAGTGATAGCTATCATGAAGTGGTTGAGGAACTTTGATACAATCTTTATTATTGAATTGTTTTAATTCAGCCAAATTGGAAGGATTTCAAGCATCAAGCAGCAAAGCAACTATAGACCATTAAACTACCAACATGTTTCACTTTCAGAACCATGTATACTTGATTTTTAAGTTAGTTTTATGTCCAATGCAATGTAATAAACACCTTGCAAAATGTTCCAGTCTTTGCTCTTAATTCTAAAGAATATCATCTCCAAAGTTTTTAGATCATGAACATCTTTTTTGGCAAATGTGGGAGGTGTCTTTTTGTTGTTTATTTCATCATTGTATCGTTATCATCACAAAAACAAGGGGCGTCAATAATATAATTTCATCATCATTGTTGACAAAAATGAAGAGGATGCTCAGGATTATCTATAATTTTATAAAGAATCATTCTTTGCAGAGTCATCTCCAGAGGTTCTAGACTGGTCCCAAGAATAGAGCTAGCCTTCTTTATAAGCTTGTTGATCTTCTTTAGGTCTATTGTTCTGATGCTGCTACTCCAACAGATGATGGCAGAGGAAATCACACTTTCCACACCAGATGTATGGAAGATCTGCAGCATTTTGCTGCAAACCCTGAAGGACCTCAGCTTCCCCAGGAAGTGCAGTCGGCTCTTACCCTTCTTGTAAACAGCTTCACAGTTGTCTCCCCAGTCCAGTCTGTTGTCCAGGTGAAAACTGAGTTATTTATACTCCTCCACCACCTCCACTTCTTCTTTCAGGATGGTAATAGTGTTGAAGCTATCCCTGTTCCTCCTCAAATCTACAATCCTTTCTACACCATGCCATAAAGTGGTCCACCAGCTCCCTATACTCAACTTCCTGTACATCTCTGACACATTCAACAACTGCAGTCATCTTAGTACTTTTGCAGATGACAGATTTCTGCTTTGTATTGGAAATCTGAGGTGTAAAGAGTTAAAAAGAATGGTTGGAGTACAGTCCCCAGTGGTGCTTCTGTGCTGGTGACTACCAGGTTAGACACACAATCGTTCAATCTCACAAACTGTGGTCTGTTCGTCAGGTAGTCTCTGATCAACCCAGTCTCACTTAAAAAATGTGTAATATCCATGTTGGTCCAGAGGGGGAGACAGAGTATTGTCACAATTTGGCTCTTCAATATGTGTCTGGCTTATGTTTTATTTGGAAGCCCAGTCAGTGTATTGGCAAAATAAAATCCAGATTTTCCAAAAACTCCTCTGCAATGCTATGATGATAGATGTTGAGAGCGAAAAAGCAAAGAAAAGATCATTTTTTAACTAGGCATCAGCTGCTGCTTGGGGAAAGTGCCCTGCTGAAAGCACAGCCGCATGCAAAGCAGTAATAACCACAGTTTTGTAAACTCCATCACGCAGGGGGATTATTTCACCGGGACATGGTACAAAGACGTGCTGTATCTTTTTTAAAAGGTAGGAAGTTTCCAATAATAAGCATGTCTGTGCAGCAAAGCATTCTTTGAGAAAGTCAGCAATGTTTGATAGACAGTCAAATGGCATCTTGTGTGTTTAAAGTGCTGTAACACCCAAAGTATTTGTGAAGAAAAAAAATAGAGACTTCTTTTAGAAACATTAAGCTTTCTCCTTGGAGGTATTTAGAAAAAAAAAAACGTGAACATTTTTAAACCGTGATAAAAATTTCCGCTCACACCGGTAGTAGTATAAGCGTGCAGTACCATTAAGATAGAACCCTTAGATTTTTATACAGTTTATCTGCAAAACAAGTTGATTTTGGGTGAGGTTAGCTCTCATGCTTAAGGGGAGCTCAGACTCCCATAAAGCAGGTCACATGACTGATTCAGAACCTGATCTGCACCTCTCAATTTACACAGATGACTTTTAAGAAGTGCAGCCTGTCCTGAGTATCGATATGTGTGTAGTGCTGAATATTGACCTGTAAAATAATTTAAGAAATCTCAAATTATGTTAACACTTGAGTCAAAATGTACACGCCGCTGCTTTAAGTGCAAACAACTGATGTTTATTTTAATTGTAATTTTTGTTCGTTAAAAAAGGTTTTCAAGAGTGGCCCTTTTTGCAAGACATATTTAAAGCACATAATACAGCTGGAGGGCCGCAGGAGGATCAGGACACATTTCATAGGGTACCTGATCAGAAGTATAATCTTAGAGAAGCCTTCCAAATAGCAGAACACAAATCAATAACACATTTGTCAATTGAAACAGCAAATGTTTGTCAATAGAACTCAGTCAGAGATATTATATTTAAACTTTTAAAAACATGAAATTAAAAAAACGTCAAAAATAAGAAGTTTTTTTTGTCTGTAAAGAGAATATTTTAAGTAAATATCCAAGTACCTTTTAAAAAATCTGCCTAAAGCACATTTAATTACAACCTTAAGAGGGCTACCTCTTGAAGTAAGGGTACAAAAATTATCCGAGGAGCTCTTAGCTTGACTCTCACATGAAAACTGCCCCAGATTTTCCAAATGACAATAAGTTTGACTACTTATACAGCAGAGAAGAGACTACCTAAAATATCTCCCTGCAACCTGTGATCTCAGACAACAGCCGTATTTGAGTGTTATTATTTAAATATTTCAAACATTTTCTCATTTTTAAATAACTAAATGAATTTTAAGTTTGAATGCTGTAAATCTGACATCATGAGATTAAAGGTCACACAAAAGATTTGTTTTAGCATGATGAAAAAATCCAGTTCTTCTTCTGAATGGTAAAAAGGCCATGTTATAGCTAGAAGTTCTTACTAAAGAAAGGGCCATCCTCTTATCGGAATCAATCCTAGACCTTGCATACAATGTACTATCATGCAATCTAGTTTTTTGTTGGAGAAACTCATGAAAAATACTGAAAATTTGTTATTGCTAACCGGTGCACCTGGCAGCTTTTCCACTGCGTTGAAGCAACACAGCAGGAAGATTTCTGATTTAAAGTGAATAAAGGTATGCTGGAAACAGCATCACTTTTCTCAGCCGTGCAGTTTTCTCCCTAAAACATCAACATGTGGCATGGGAATCATTCAGTGCTGTTTACAAGGGAAACGATCAACAGATCTAATACTACACGATCGGAGTGTGAGAGCACCTCACTAAATTCACTTGAACTTAATAGCCACTAATCCCTTTCCCAGTAAAATATGTGGTATACAGGCAACTATTTTCTCCTCCTGGGGTAATACACAAAAAGAAATCCACAGCCGCAGACATTATAAATTTCCTTACGATTTTGCAATGTGTAATGTTCTGTTTTAATGGTCTAGAATGAATCACACATTTTCCACATTCCTTCAGTAGATTTGTTATACATCCATCTTAATTTTTTTTAGATCAGTTACCAGTTACGGCAAAAAAAAAAAAAAATTGTGCTCAAGTGAAAGCAGGGTAACTTAAAAAAAAATGTTACCCGGGTAGAAGTGAAAACCATGGCACGAGCAAAGCTACTGTTAGAAGTCAATTCTCTTTTCAAAAATGTACGCAAGTAAATGTAAAAGAATCCACTGCAACCAGGGTAACTCATTACCCTGGTTGCTGCCATCACACAAGCTTCCTTAGCTAAGTTCATGACATCAGCTTTTCTAATTGATGATGAAAAGTGACTACTCAAATATAACCCACAACAAAAACATATCCAGACATTTTGTGCTGCTTCACATCATTTTTGCATGAGTGTGCACTAATAATTATTTGACAACGCTTAACACACTGACATAAACCTGCATGCACAGCCTTCCGTCGGATTGCTCTGTGTTCCATGCTCATGTACAAGTTGGAATATCCTGAAATGAGCACAAAAATTATTGCAGACCTGCTTTTCTGCCTTAAGCACGTTTGTGAAATTAGGAAAACTAGGATAATTAGGATATTTTCCCACATTGGTCACAGGTTTTTCTATTACCTTATTATGTGCTAAAACCCTCAAAACCTCATTTTTGGCAGTTTATGAGAACAGTTTCTCTCTGTATACTCTCTGCTCGACCATAAGTTAAGTGGTCCAAAATCACAAGAATAAGCTTTGTTGAACATGTCTGTAGATCTGTGTATTTTCTAATGCAGGTGCTGATCCTTGCAATTATGACAAGGTGTGGATTGAATTCAAAATATGACCAGTATAACACAAATATAAACAGTATTTGTGTTGCGTCTGTTTCTTTTCAAAATAAAATAATTAAGAAATTACACCGAGGAAGACTGAAACCACACACAGACACATCACCACCACAGTGCCACAACCAGGGCACACACACAAACACACACTGACAGCTGAATGCTGCAAAGTGCAAGCAGCTCACTGATGATAAATTACAATTGAGAGTCAGTACTATGCATCATGCAGCGTTTCTTCAAGTCCAATAGAGACCGAGACATTAAGAGTTATCATGCACTGCTCTATAACCCCATATTACATACAGCCGTGCCCGCTGTGGCTTTATCCTTCATTGTTCGTCCCCCTTTCATCCTATTTCATCGGATGAAATTATAGTTATTTGCCAGGCGCTGAAGTGCTCGTTACTGCGTCCCTGTGCCGTACTAACACCTAACTCGAGCATTTTGTGTCTTAAAAGTTAATTGGTTGAGGGTTGCATTCTTATTTTAAGTGTAATTTAAATTGAACACGTTCATTCCTCCCTCCCCTCCTTTTTTTCTTTTTTTTTCTTTTTTTACTGTTTTCAATTTAGAACTGTAAAATATTTTTCTTCTTTTTACTAACTCCTTATACTGAAAACTGTGTCTGTAGTAAAAAGCATCAAATGCTTTCCACTTAAATCATGCAAAGCGACAAAACCTGAGTGCGAACAGAAGCTAAAACTATATAAAACACGGCTAATCAAAGGTAAATCTGTCGGAACATGAAAACATGGCTTACCTCCGCGGTGTCAGGGGCTCCCTACAGATGTGCGCCCTCGGCTCCCCAGAGACGAACAATTAGCTGGGAGCAGGTTTGAAGTGGAAAGAATAATCTCCCTAATGTCCTTTAAGAAGCTCTTAGTTGGTGTTTTCTAAAGAAGTGTGAGCTGCTGTCGGACGGTGCGCTGCCTCAGAGAGACACCGCTCAGACTGCCTCTGCGCTGAGGAGACTGGACGTGGAGCGAAGCGAGTTTGCAGCGGAGTGAGAGAGAACAGCAGCACTCACACCGACGATTTAAACGATTCCTTATAAAGTTGACTAATTCACAGATAAACGGAATAAATAAATATAAATTAAAAAAAACACTTGTCAAGGGAAGATTAAGTATTTGCCAGAACTGACTAAAATTATTGTCTAATTAAGCCTTGTATCCAAAATATATATATATTTTTTTTTTTTTTTTGAGGGGGGGGGCTTACAGAGGTGTTCACAGTCTTATTTTATTTAAATATTATTGTTATTGGCCACTGCTGGAGATAGGCACCAGCAACCCCACGACCCCATGAGGGATTAAGCGATTTGGAAAATGGATGGATGGATGGATGGATGGATGGATGGATGGATGGATGGATGGATGGATGGATGGATGGATGGATGGATGGATGGATGGATGGATGGATGGATGGATGGATGGATGGATGGATGGTTCTCTGAAAAATATAGTTAACCCTGCTTCAAAATGATTACATTTAGAGTAATTCATTGATAGTGTGATGTCTTTTGGTTGAAGAAGGACCCAAGTGCAAACAAATATGAAAAGTGATGAAATTCCATAGTAAAATCAAGAGAAACTTCCAACAGACGCACCGAACAGGGTGAGGAAACGATCCAGGAAGATTGACCATGGAACAAAGCCTGGCAGAGCCACAAGAAGCATGAAGACAACAGAAGAAATCTGCAAAGACAGAATGAAAACCAGGGAGTTTAAATACAGAGGAATGTGTGTGTAAAAATGAGGTGGAGATGCACTAACAACCTGTTAAAAGGTTGAAAATCACTAATGTGGTTGAACAGATTCTACTTTTTTCCCCTCTTTAAAAACAAATATCCTCATTATTAATCAATGTATGTGCAGAGCACATAATTCTCTCAAACGTACTGTTTCTTTAAAAACATGTTTATACTCACATCACCTACATGATTTTTAAATAGATCATTTAAATTCACAAACCAACCAGACATGTTTTTCTTGCAGTTATAGTGTCTGGATTGCATAAAATATGTTTGTCATTTAGGACTCATGCAGGGTGTTACATATAACACATGTAGTGCACAATATGACCACCCCTTAGTAGTAATGGTCAGGTGAAAAAGGGGGAACTTAAATGGTAAAGTTGTGTTTTCTTCTCCTGTGGTCCACCTGCTTCTCTCATCCCTTTGTAAAGGGTTTCCTTTTTTTTTCTTTTTTGCTCCTGTTTTGTTGTATTCATGTTAATCGTTATTTTAAGTTACATCATTATTTTCCTACAGAAAATGACTCCCTCAACATCACCACAAGTAGCAAAGACTCACCAGCCATTTCATTTGGTACATCGCTTCAATGTCTTGATCACACAAAGATTGAGTCAATCACAAGGCAGCAACGCAATGCTTTTAGGCATCTAGATGTGGTTAGGAGGACTTACTGAAGTTCAAACTACGCTCCTGAATGTGGAAGAAAGGGGCTTTTGAGGGGATTTGAACATGGGTGAAGGACGACCTGTTTTATCTCACTGAACCAGATGGTTTACACACACACATTCCTTTTTAATAGCTTTAAAATTTAAACCTCGCTCTTAACCACAATCCCCTTCGCAACACGGAGTTTAGTGTCACATGGCCCGGGGTCTCATTTATAAATCTTTGCGTTCAATCCTAACTAAAAGTGTAAGTATGTCAGAAAAAAATAATGGTATACAGCAAATAAAATTCTGATTTAAATAACCTTATTCACAAATACTCCCCAGGATGTAATTTGCCTTTATAGAGCCCAGCTGTACCTGAATGTTTGAGTACCAGGTTCCACCTTATATTCTGCCATCTTCATGCCCAGACTGAACCATGAATGATCAATGCAAAGCTTCTCACGAGTATTTACATGTATTAAAAATGGAACAGCTCATCGAGTTTTTATGGTGTAATGGCAACTATGCAGAAAAAGCAAAGAAACTGTGAAGAATATTCACAGAGAGGAATTTACTGAATTGGAAAATCAGAGGGAAGCACACAGATGTTGTCCAGAATAAAATAACTTGTTAAAAAGTTATTGCGATTTTAAGTGGGAAGAAAGCCTCAAGGAGCTCCTTGTTGAAGTTCCTCTGAGGCTGTGCATCCTGAGGCTGTCAGACCAGGAGGAATGACAGCCACCAACCACTGTAAAAAGCATTTTGGGAAGTTGATGGGACGCTCCACAGCTTAGTGCTGCATGTTGTGCAAGCAGAATTAAAACAAAGCTTATGTACACTCTGGGGTCCGGAAAGCGTGTTAAAACCTGGGGGGTTTAGCTGCAATTCACCCCTTTACCATCTGCGTCACCAATTTCCCCTGTCTCCAAAATAGGCGTAGGGTCAGAGCTGCCATGAGGAACACATATTTCCCAGTCAAGTTCTTTTTTAATAAATCTCAACATTTGCGTGACAAGTGATGCATGCAAGTTTGAGGCCCCACTTTGTGTGTACGCAAGCATTATAAATGAGGCACCTGGTCTCAGTATTTAAAAAAAGAAATATGTGGTCTCCCAGGTGAGGATTTTTCATGCACAATCGTTTCTCACATTTCCACAAACTGGTCTGTGAGTAGCAGTTATGCAGGCAAAGATGCATTGTTTGGTATCAGAATCAGATTGGTTGGCATTAGTTTGGTTTGAGGTGATACAAAAGGCAACAGTACCTCAAATAACCATCAACTCAGATGTGACAACAGCAAGCTTGAAACTCAGGCCCCATGCCTTTTTTAAATGGTATTCTTCTATGCCTTCAGTACATTATCGCATACAGGGTTGGCTTGACCTACTACCACATTTTGGTCATTCTTGACATATTCATAAGGGTATTTTTAGAAAACACTGACACAAAGATTATTTCATTGAATTGTAATTTGGATTGCATAAAGGAAATCTGTGTGGGAAGTAAAATCAAACTGCCTCCAACTCCTCCTAAATCAAGACCTGTTTTCAATTGTTCACTAATTAACATAAACTTTCAACAGCTGAAGAAAACAATGTCCTTTACCGGCTTACAACTGTGCATTTGAAGGATCTCTGGGACTAAATATGGCCAAAGAAATTAATTAGTGTCTCAATGAAGCGGCATCTTTTTATTATTTCCTTCATTATGCAACATAACAGCATAATGTCCACACTGATACTTCTGTTAAAATCCTATTTCCTCCAGTTTGCTGTTGTATATTAATACTTATTAAGGTTACATTGTTTATCAGTTGTCCATGATAATCAAACTCAAATAGAGATTTATTTTATCTGTAGACCTCTGTGCTTGGGAAAGGGATTGCCTGAGGCATTATATCCCCAATATGCTCCGTCCATTCCACTCTCATAAATGTGATATTTCTCTTGTGAGAGGATTTATGATGCCTGATGACAGATTAATTAGATTTTGACGTAAAAGGTAACTGACCTAACAAAACAAGACTAGAGTTAATGTGAAACAATAAAAAGTAAACTATTGTTTAGAATGATAACTGTGCAACAACCTCAAGGCAATTTCTTTTAAATTGTATTTTCTATTTTTTTTTTATTAAAGTTGCTTCCCCACTGTATACATACATTGTATTCCTTAGAAAATCTGAACCTTCGCTATAACAATTATGTTTGCAGGATTTGTAAATTGAGATAGTTGATCAGCTTAATCTAATGTAGTTCAGATATTACAGATAGTTGAAGTTATGCAGAGTGATGAAAGCTTCATTAAAACAACAAAGCCATCCACTTGCACTTTGGATCTATCCCCTACTATCATTATCAAAATCAATTTGTTTTGCCACAAGCCCTCTCATCACACAAAATAATCAACCATCTGTTGCAGTCCAGCCAGGTCCCATCCTCATTAAAAATTGCCATCATCAAGGTGCTTAGCCACAGGATCACCTCTATCTTTAGTCCTTGTTTGAAAAGTTCTGATCTGGTTTTTGCCATGCTCATAGTACAGAAACACCACTGGTTAAGGTCAACAATGGCCTAGGGCTGGACGATATAGAAAAAAAAAGTATATCCATAAAATAAAAATCATATTGATCAATATTGATAGTTATCAACAAATTCAAAACATATATTTTAAGTGGAGTCCTGCCCATTTTATGCTGTTGCTTAGCAAAGTATTTTTAGATAAAGAACACACAAACAATGAATTCAAACTCAACCCTTTATTCAACCAACTGGTGTGCTCTCTGAACTCTGAAGGGGGCAGAGCTCTTGGTTCCTGGGTCTGTGTTTGTGATTGGTTGGGAGGATGCAATGACTGTAACATTAACATACATGGCTAGAATGCATAAGGAAGGAAACCTGTTATTCTATAGAACTTTTTAATTAACCTTTTTTTTCTATCATCAATATATGTTTATCAATCAATATGTGTTGTTATTGAACAGCCCTACAATGACCTCCACATGGCAACTGATGCTGGCTTCCTCTCCCGGCTCACACTCCTTGATCTAATAGAAGCTTTTGACACTGTTGACTACCAGTTCCTCCTCAACTGCCTTCAGACTGATATTGGACTCACTGGTCCTGCCCTGAAGCGGTTTTCATCCTCTCAAACATAGCTGAAAACATCAGCCATGGCGATGCCTGGTCCCAAATCAGCCCCTGTGACCTGTTACGTCCCACATGTCCTTGGGCCTTTTTTCTTCATTTTATACATGTTTCCTCTGAAAACCTTCAGCTTTCTGTTTCATTATAGCAGAGATAGCCCAGCAGATTTACTTTCACAAGTGGAGCATTACTGCTTTCGCTATAGTGCTCTGCTTGATATATATACAAAAAGCTTTATTGGATATTATTTTAAGATCATTTCAAGTTCAATGGACACAGAAATCGAAAGGTATAAGAGAAAGAAAGGAGGAGAAAAAGATTAGGCACAATGGTAAAAGGAAGAATATGTGACAAAAACAGAGAAGATGACAAAGATCCTTGGAATCTGCTTATACACCTGCAGATATATATACAAAAAGAACAGCACAACCAACCAAAGAAAAGTTATCACATGTACAAACAACGCTTTTGTAGTCACATTTTGTAATTATAGGGTCTATCTGTATAGAAGTGTATCTGTGAGCACTTGCATCCAACCACCTGTAGGTGTTTGTGGGAGTGTGCTATTATATGTAAGGTTGATCCATAAGAAAAATGCTCAATAATGGTTGTGAGGGGACAAAGACTCACCCACAGAGCGCCGAAGCAGACACTGGAAAGACCAGAACCTAGAAGCCCGAAGGGTCCCCCAGAGCACAGGAGCCCAAGCAGGACCAACACATGGATAGCTGCTTCCCCATCACAGAGGAGAGCCCCAGGAATCCCCCCAGCATCCGCAGTGCCAAAGCCCCTGGGAGCTGCAGCGACGAGCCCGGTGGCTCCGTCAGCAGCCGGCTATGCCAGAGTGGATCCTGCAAAAAAAACTTTGAGGTTTCTAAGCCAGACTTTCTTCTTTTCATAACTACATATTGAGATTCTGTTCATAAATATATTTTCTTCAGGACCTTTCACAAAAAGTTTCAGAAAGTCAGATTGGAAGGCTTCAGCAGAGTTGTTGTCTGAGAAGGCAGAGGAAGACTTTTTCGTCCATCTTAAGTTAACCTGTTAGAAACATTTTCAGTGAAATATTTCTAAAACAATGACATCTCATATTTCTAGCAATTAGCTATACTTGAAAACATATGAAATCCTTTTTTCTGAACTTTTCAAAAAGAATGGACCTTAATTTTGAAGGTAATGGTATCTATAAGACTACTACAATGTTGTATTGCTTCAATCAATAAAAAGCAACAACTTCTTCCACAACATCTAAGACAATTATACATTCAAAACATTTAGATTTTTTGAAAGGACACAATCAGCACAGATGAACCTAATCAGTTTATTATTAAAACATTTGCTAAAGTGATGCGTTCAAAAAGTGAATGCTTTCTTTAGCTCTGGTGCTGCTGAAATACACTAACCACTATATGTGACTTTAGATGTTTTACAATGACGAAATTTGGTATGTTGTATCCTGGATGGAAAGAAAATCATTTGGTTCTTGATGAACTTGGTGACTGAAACTTATTTGGTCTCAGAATAATGTTGAAAGAGACTGAAAATGAGAACAGAAAGTCTCTCTTTATGTACATTTAGGTGTTTCAAAAAATACATGACATCAGCATTTTAGCTTGTTTGGGTTAAATTAAATCTGAAAAAACTGTGTGTCAGTTGTTCAGATGTGTAGCACAATATTTGACCTAAACCTTTCTGTGTTGCTTTTATAGTACCTAAACATGGGACTGATCGTGTCGCTATTCTAAGATGAGCTACAGGTGTTCACCTAGGTTTTAGTACTTAGGGAAAGTATTATGGTATGTCCAAAAATGCGTCCTGCTCATCCTGTAGCATATAACATGATCGGATTTGCATTGACCAGGTTTACTTAGAGAATCAGCAAACACATGGAGAATTTTCAGATTACTCCAGTGAGCCTGACCCTGACCACAGACTGAAGGTTAAGCACTATAGAAATTCAAGGAAAGGCTCTTTCCTGACCAATGGATGGCTAGATCCTGTTTTATGTCAGGAATCTGCAGCTGACAGCTGGCGATCCATCAGTTTGATAAGTTAGTGCAGTGGTATGAATCATTACTAACCACAGTTCCAAAGCTTACATTTTTCTCCCCAATGATGTGTATCTGCATCACCTTGTAAAATATTCATGCTCCTTGGACTACAAACGTAAGTTTATTTTCTTAGAATTTGCTTAATGGAATTGGAATTGAAAAATCGTAATATTTTCAGTCACCCAAATCACCAGATGAAATTAAATTTTCGCGAATAATTGAACACAGCCGATTTTCAAGCCTTTGTTTCTGTTAAGTGAGATGATTTTCCACTTTCAGCTAATGAAAATATAACATGAAAACATAACATTTAAAGGGGCCAAGTCACATATATTGACTATAAAAAGAAAAACAGAAAAAAACATATATTTATCTTCAACTAAAACATAAATGTCAAGCATTTATCCTAATAGTGTTTACTTAGCCCTTTTTAAAGCATGAATTTTGTTTTACACCGGGAGCGATCAGCAGGAATAAACATTGTTGTGCGATCTGTCTGCAGTACCGTGGGACTATCAGAAAGCAAGACGGTGACAGCTAACACAGCTACTGTGAGAGCCAGAAGATAGTCCTGCTATGCCTCGCAGTAAAGTGAGAGCTAGTCATGGTCGAAGACCAACCAGATATACAGGGTCAGGGCTACTTAAAGAAGAAATATGCAAAATTCCTTCTTTAAGATATTTTAGATAGAAAGAGATAAGACAGTGATGTGAAAAACTAAAGGTAATATTTCAGATGGACTATGGTATGCCATCACACGACATCTCACTATGTTATTCTACAGTCTCTTGTTTACATAGCTGGGCCGGCCGAGCGTGCGTGTGCGTGTGCACATGTGAACAGCCGGCCATCAGGGCTTAGCCCCTCCCTGCCCTAGCAGCAGAGCATTGGAGCAACATGGTGGAGAGCATCCCCAGAAGATCAAAATGTTCTCTTGTTAACAGCATCATAAAGTTATGGGTTATCTACTTCTTCACTAGAAATGTTCCTCCGCAAGGTGATGATGTTTTGCTGTGTTTTTATCCTTTACAAACATGCACACATGATGCAACCAGTGAGAAGTGGAGTAGATAAGGAGGGCCAGGTGGCAGCTGGAGTGAAGGTAGAAAGAGGCGTGGCTTGTTACACATCTTGTTTTGGTCAATAGACAGTGCTCAAACACCATCTAGTGGTGAAATATCTGTTATTGCTTCTTTAACCTCTGTTTTCGCACCTCTGCTGGATGTTGCTGACTTGCTTGGTTCCATTGCTTCTCATTGTTTACTTATTGTGCGCATGTGCAATATCGTACTTCCAGTCTCATAGTCTTATGGTCAGTTTACATAAAAGTGCGTAGTTTACTAACAAATTGAGCAAAAACAAAGATATAAGATATAATAAGACAACATGCACAATCATTTAATTGGAAAATCTTAGCATGCAAACAGAGCGAGCTACTGGCATAGAAATTCCTAAAGTCATAGTCTTCATCAAGACTAGGCCCCTAATCTACCACATCAGATCAATAAAAAAAAAACACATTTTAGACATATATTTGGACTCAGCGAACAGTATGTTTAACACCTGCTCAAAGGTTGTTGTGTTGTTTTCAAAAGGTACTTTCATCTTGTGAATGAGCATTATTTACATCGCATATTCATTGCATATTCTAACTTACTAAAAATGGCTGTATAGTCAACCCCTTTTTTAGCTAAAAAAAATCCACTGTAAGTAATTCTTTTCAAGATTCAAGGCTACTTTATTTGTACCTGTAGGTCGTTGTGTTTTGCAGTGGTTCAAAATACTCTTGGACGCATACTGGGGGGAAAAAAACAGATCTCAACATAACCAAAACCATGAAATAATATAGCAGTGCTCAAAGTGCCCAAGCCTCCACAAATCAAATCAAAGGACACAAAAGAGGAGAATCAGGCTTTATATTCAAGATAAATGTGTCATTTCAGCTTGTACATTTCAATGATTGCAGTAACAGAACTGTTTTTAAAACATCTCGTCCTACATTTCAGGAGTAAGAATCTCTGTCCAGATCGAAGGAGCTGAAACTCTCCGTGAAGAGGATAGGCGCAGTTGTTTAAAACAGAAGAGTTGATCCACTGTACCTGCATGTTGTGCAGGGATGAGACTGTTTCTTGTACCTCTCCAGTCTGAGCAACACTTTCTCGTTTTCAAAGTTATATGACCAAACCATGACATTAAACAGATTTGATAGTAGCCTGATAAAGAGGGTCTATATGGTTCAGCCGATATCAAAGTGGCAGAATTTCCTTAAACGCAATAAGTGTTGATTAACCTTTTTGAACATTGCCTCACAGTTCAATTTATCATTTAAAACAGTCCCAAGAAATTTGTAAGAATGCACACTCTCAATGACCTGAGCATTGTAGGTAAGACTTCTCACACCGTTGAACAAAGTCATCAATCACCAGACATGGCTTCTTAAATTCTCCTGGAGAAGAACAACAGACTGATTTGCATCATTTATTATGAATCTGTTGTCATATCTGCTCTGGCACATGTTAGCAGTGTTTTAAGTGGGCCGATAGGTAGTATGTAGAGCTTTTAAATTTTACCCCTCAACTTTTTTTCAGTGTACAGCACATAATGAGACTTCTTCTGGCTTTTCCCAGCAGTCAGTTGTGCCCTCTGCCTCTCTCCACAGTTTACAGCTTGTAGCCTATTTGTTACTTAAAAAAATTGAAGAAACAAATAAAAGAAATACATGGAAAAGTCACCACCATGTGTTGATTTTGCAGCCTGCGTCCATCTTCCACACGTGGAGTGAGTGAACAAGATCAAGGCATGCATTTCAACATTTATATTTCCATATTCATTAAGTAAAATAGTCATTGAAGACCTTTTTTGAAATCATAATGATGTTCCATCTCGATTTTTGAAAAGAGCACATATTCAGCCCATCTGATCACCACGTGTCTAATATATGGTTGTGAATTGTAAGTCATTTTGCACACCGGGTCAGGAAAGGGATTAAGCATTAATTTATCTACCTTCTTTACATTCTTTGAACCACCTCATTCATATTCACAAACCTGACTGGGTTCCATGGACATTCGTAAGTGAAAAATATTATATTTTAGCTATTGAAGTGATTGAAATTTAAATTAAGTATGTCCAATTACCTTATTTTTTAATATACTGTTCAGAAATGAATAAATTCCACATTACTTTATTTCACAAATAAAATAAAAAAAAAAATATTAAATGAGGAAAAATAAAGAAAGATTTTAAACAGAACTGGTGAGAATTTAACTGAAAATGTGGGTTTGAAAATGCATTTTCATTCACTGTAAATGTAAATATGGTATGTATATGTGTAAGTAAACTTTATTTATATAGCACCTTTCACACATAAAAATCACAGAATGCTTTACAGAGTGTAATAAATACCAAATAGAAATATCACAAGAACAGCTTACAAGGATAACATAAAAAACAAACATTTAAGCATACGCTTGTCTAAATAAAAGTGTGTGCAGCTGCTTTTTAAAGGATTCAACAGAGTCGGCCACACGGAGACACAAGGGCAGTGCATTCCAGTCTGGGGGCTACAGCTCGGAAGGACAGGTCCCCCCTGTTTTAAACCAGGTCTTAGGGACCTTCAGAAGGTTTTGGCTCGAGGACTGGAGAGTGCGGCCAGAAGAGTAAGGGATTAAAAGGTCTGAGATTTATTGGGGGGCCTGTCCTTTAAAAGCTCTAAAAGTCAAAACTAACATTTTTGAATCAATTCTAATTTTGACAGCGAGCCAATGTAAAGAGGATAAAACCGGTGTGATCTGAGCCCTTATGTTTGTCAAGTTAAAAGCCTTGCTGCAGTATTTTGGACCAACTGGAGATGAGTGACTTCTGTTAAAATAATAAAATAGAGTTACAATAATCTAAATGAGAAGAAATAAAAGCATGAATAATCATCTCCAGGTCCGATTTGGAAATGATTGCCCTCAATTTATAGATATTCCTCAAGTGATAAAAGCAATTTTTAACTAAATGTTTTGAATGGGAAACTAGGGACATCGACTGGTCAAAAAGAACACCAAGGTTTCTTTGACTGGGCTGGGATGAAGAGGTCAGGGAACCGAGCTGTTGTTTGATCACAGAAACCTTCTGTTCTGGATAATGATCAGTTTCAGTCTTACAATAGTTCAACTGAACATAGTTATTGGTAAGCCAGTCATTAATACATTTTAATAATACATTTTATTTAAAAAGCGCCTTTCTGGACACTCAAGGTCACCGTACAAAGGGATAAAAAAACAGAATGTCAGAAACAAAGTCAAAACAAAAAACATTTAAAAAATACAGAGGCTGGACAGGGAAATTGATATTTAAAGAGAGTAGGCAATCTCAAATAGATGAGTTTTGAGTTGTGATTTGAAATGGAGAAGTGAGTCTGTGTTTCTAAGTAGGGGTGGTAGAGAGTTCCAGAGGTGTGGGGCAGAGCGGCTGAATGCTCTGCTCCCCATGGTGGTGAGACGGGCAGAAGTGACAGACAGGTGTAAAGCAGATGAGGATCTAAGAGCACGGGAGGGGGTGGGAACATGCAGGAGGCCTGACAGATATGGAGGGGCAAGGTGGTGAAGGGCCTTGAATGTCACCATGAGAATTTTATATTGAATGTGGAACTGCACGGGGAGCCAGTGGAGCTGTCGGAGGACCGGAGTGATGTGGTGGATAGAGGGAGTTCTTGTTATTATGCGACCAGCTGAGTTGTAGTTTAGTTAAATCTGAGTCCTCCCCGGATGACTGAGCTCCTCACCCTATCTCTAAAGGAGAGCACAAACACACTACGGAGAAAACTCATTTCAGTCGCTTGTATCCGGGATCTCGTTCTTTCGGTCATGACCCAAAGCTCATGACCATAGATGAGGGTAGGAACGTAGATCGACCGGTAAAACGAGCGCTTTGCCTCCTGTAAGAGGTGCCAAAGGGGTCGGGTGCGTTTTGAAATGGATGGCAGTCGAGGGCGGGGGCCGTTCCGATCCTCGGCTGCAGAAGCTGGCTATTGGGACGTGGAATGTCACAAACAGAAACTATACTTTAACATATTTAACCAGGCATAGTGATGCTTTCTGCAGCTCTAGCCTCTGTGATTGCATAATTCTTAACTATGGAAAATACTTTTCCATTTACTAAACAAGTAGCTCATCATATGTTTCAAAGCAAATATTAACTACAGGTATACCTTCAAATACAAGCTAGACCTGAAATCAATCAACGTTTTCAGCCTATTAGCTACAAGAGGTCAAAAGACTTGGATTGGACTACAATCCTTGGAGGTTTTATATGATTCAATGCAAACACCCATTACTAACCCAGACCTGCACCTGTACCTGGTACTGTTCTTTTAGGTGGTTCCTGCTCCTCCTCCTCCTTCTCCATCATGACCTTTCCCTTCTCCTGTTCCTCCTCATCTGTTTCCTCCTACACACTTCTATGACTGGCGTTATTAGACCTCTCTGCATCAACTCAATGACCTCGACTGAAACTGGCCTCCTCAGCTACAACTAACAATAGCAGCAGCAACAACAATAAACATTATAAAATGTACAGTGTTAAAACAAAAATACAATAAAAAACAAAATAAAGAAAGTGCTATACACACAAATAGTAAGGGAATTTTTCAACTTTTTTCTAAATTTCTTGGGCTTGTAAAAAACAGTTTATGTAGAAACACAAGAAAACAGGATGTAGCCTATAGTTATTAAAATATTATCCTTTGAACACAGACTTGGAGCTCACATGGACTGCAGAACAAGCAGTCCATGTGAGCTCAGATCTCACACACGATCCAACACTCAGTTCATTATAGCCATCTCACCTCTTTACTGGCCATTTTGTGCAGATTCTGTTAAACTGATTAGTCCAATAATGAGGTCATTCAACAGCTTCAATGCCACTTTGTGTGTTAAACCACTTGCTATTCTATCCTAACCTTGCCAAAACAGGGTCACAGATGAACACCATATTCAGGTCTAACACTGTTTACACTGACTCAGGTAAAATGCAGCACTGAAGGCAGATTACTAAAAGATCTCAGTTTTATAGAAACAAAGAAACAAACATTTTTATGACACTTTTATTAGATATAAGTGGTACCCTCTGCCCTTTTTAGTCTTCAGACGATCTCTTACTTGAATCCTACTACTTTTGTGTGCTTTTTCTTATCAATGGGTGAAAAAGCTCTGAAGAAAAAGATGTATGCTTCAACTCAGATTCCAACTATTCTTTGGAAGAAGGTTAAGTAACAGTGATGATCTCTTAAGCCAGCAAAGGAAAAGTGTATGACCACCTTGCACATGCATCGCACAGATGCCAAAGCTGACATTTAATTTGCTCTAATGCTCTTGACATTAAACCTTCACCTGTTAATAAATTGTTGGAGCAGCTTGAAGAGAAAATCATTTCTCCGGGGTAGCTTAGATATAACAGACCTTGTTCCTTGATTGTATGGCCAAAGAACAGGACAGATAACCAGACAGCTGAAATGGAGATGCTGATTAATCCATCCCAGAGGTTTTTTTATGTAGTTTACCATTATTTACTAGCAAAAAAAAAACACTGAGATAAATAATCTTTTTTAATAAGAGTGTCCTGGTCAAGACAGTAGTACAAATTACAATTTTCCCCTATAGGCATATCAGCACATACATTCATATTGATATAGCGTATGAAATACAGACAAAACATCTGCATGTAGATGTGTTTGACTCCATGTCATCCATAATTTTCTTCAAAGCCTCCTGTGAGACAGAGTGTTAAAATGCCATGTTTTTTTTCCGTTGTTTGTTCCAGGCAAAGAAAGAAGCATACATAAACTTTTTAACCCATTTTAGTTTGTACCCTTGGAACTAGGAGAAAAAATTGTTCAGTGAACAAAGCTGTAAGGCCCTGGACTTTTCAGATGCAAGTAGTTCGAGAGGTAAGCCTCGAGTAGACCAAGGACAGCCTTGTGGCTGAGCTGAGCAAAAGGAAAAAAAAACTTGGTGAAGGTTCAGACCATTGAAAAAAAAATGAATGAAAAACACACAGCTGGTGAAAGCTGTGTTTCAGATCTATGATTTTGTTGAAAAGGCAATGCTTCATAATGAAGATACTAATAAAAAGATCAAATTGTTCTAAAAGTGGAAGATTTTAAAACAAAATGCATTTTCATCATGCTCACTACATTTAATGTTTATACTCTAAAACTGCTAGGATGAAAACCACCTGTTTGGGTTATTATATATCATAATGCACTGAATTCAGGCCACAGTTCTAGCATATTGGGGAGTGGTCTTCAAACTGAAAAACTATTTAAAACATAAGTATTTACAAATAACATTAACCTTTTGTAGCATTTAAAGCTCTCCTTGGTGTATTTTTATAGATGAATAAAAGATTGTAATGGAAATATTTGGACAAGCTTTACCTTCTTTCCATAAGAAAGAGTTATGATGTTTACTCTTAAATGAAAGAGTTTTGTAAAACAAGGGTAACAAAAAGACCCTATATCATTTGTCCCCTTGACTGACATTAAAGGGGACATATCATGCTTTTTAATTCTTCCTTTTCACATTTAAATTATTCAGTTGGGGTCCATCTGAAGTGGAACTGCAATGCATTGGTGTGTATTCCTCATTAATTTAGCCCCTCGTTCCCCCTTTTTTACCCCTGTTCTGAGGTGTCTCTGAGAGCACTTTGTTTTGGTGCTGTCTCTTTAAATCATAAGGAATCACTTCACACCCAGCCCCACCCCCAGAGCATTCCACTCAACCCTGTTATGCCATTTCTGTAGTATGGTAAGTGACCGGTATAATGACCAACTAAACAGTTTCACCTATCCACTTGTAGCTTCGACATCCCTGAGCTTGGACAACAAAATAAACATGTTGGATTTGCGAAATTGGGAAAACAAAGAAAACTGAACGGACAGAGAAATATGATGCAACTAGAATATCAATGAGACCAATCAGATATTTATGCAGCACCTGGAGAGAATACATCAAACTTTTCTGCATTCCCAGTGACACCAAGTCCACATGTTAAATGGGTTGAACAGCGCTTTACACTACAATCAGTCATTCACACATTCACACCCTGACGGTGTTGAGCTATATTAGTAGCCATAGCTACAGACTGACAAAGGCGAGGCTGCCATACATCGGCGCCACGGAGCCCTCTGACCACCGCCAGCAAGAAATTCGGGTGAGTGTCATACCCAAGGACACAACCACTGAGACAATTGGAGCGGGGAATCAAACCAGCAACCCACAAATTGCCTGACAAATTCCCCAACTCTTGCGCCATTGTGACCTTTAAAGAATTTGGGAAACCCCAGATGAAGACGTCATCTCTATTTGTGCTGAACAAATATGAATTAAATTGGTTTTGACTGTGTGAGCCTTAGAAGCCTTAATTAGGGTGAACTGGCATATCACTGCTAGTGTCGCACCTACTGCCTAACAGTGGGTTCAAGAAAACAAATATTTTGGCTTAATGAAACAAATATATTGGGGTAGGAGAAAAATATTGCAACAATTTGCTCTCCTTGCTTCATCCAGACAAAGTTGTGGCCATCTGCATCAGTCGTGTGGGAAAAACCAGGGTATATCCTGGGCAGGCCCATTAGAGAGACACACAGGACAGAAAAAAATCCTCCATGCACACAATCACACCAAAGTGCAATTTAGAACACTCAACTGTTGTGTTGGGATGAGGCCAGAATACCTGGAGAGAACATGCAAACCATACACAAAAGGCTCCAGCTAGTATTGCAACCCCAGATCTTTTTGCTGCAAGGCAAGAATGCTAACAAATGTGCCACTGTACGGTGGTGAATAAATGATGAATAATTATAGAAACAACCTCACAATTTCTAATAAGACTCTATTTGACAAACAGTTTAACATGGATAGCAAAAATGTATAATCATTATGTAGCACTGCATGAAATATCAACTGTCTACATTGACTCTATGACTTAATCTTTGATCAAAGTGTGACATAAATGGCACTAGCTTGCTCTAACTACTTAGCAGGTAAAGACTGATATCTTGAGGAAAGGAATTAATTATCTAGTGTAAACTTAAATCAATAGGACAACCCACTAAAAACAGTGTCATAAAGCATAATTTTACCTTTTCTAATTTCATTCTGTGAAAGAGGTTTGGCAATGTCTGATAAGGTTAGTGTGATGATTCGAAAGGTGGCCGGTGAACGATGGTGAAGTATGTTTTAATCTCCTCTCTAACCCAAATAACTGGTTCAGGGCTTTTGATCTGGTGTTTGGACTGCTCGGCTTCTATCCAGACAGCATAAACTGAATATTCTGAATGAAGAAATACACTCAGTTTTTAGAGTGTAACTGAACAAAAAGCAGTGAATTACTTCTCGCTGTGAGAATCTGGGATACTTAGAAAGTGATGGACATTTTAATTTTAAGAAAACATTCCAATTTCTGTGAGTGCTTTCAGGATGCATTGGTCATCCTTTATCTGCAACAAATTTCTTCAATCATCGAGCCAGATGGTCCAATAAGGTCAGTGGACTCCTAGTTGTGACTCAATTATAAAACGTCTTCTCGACATTCAGGACGTGGGAGGCTATTTTCAACGCTGCTGGCAGCACAGTTTTCAATATCTAATGGTTTGCCTGGAGTGTGGTTGTGGTCCTGGTCCCTTGAAGTCAGATTGTTGTACGTGACTCAGTAGAAAGCAGACATGTTTTCACAATTCATCACTGAGGATGCCACAAGCAGCAGGGGCAGAGGCAGTAAACACTTCTGATATATTGTCTGACTGTTACAGAGTATAAGTGTTATTGGCCTCTGAGAGACATTTATTGAAGTGGTTGAGCTGGAGGGATTCCTTCCTGCGATTCTTGTTTACATTCTGTTTTGTCTCATCGCATGAAAATGGTCACTACTGATAAAATAAACCCCCCGGAGGTTTTAGGTTTCAACACCAACACCAGGTAAATACTGTGCCAGAAGGAAGTTTACCGACTCTCCTGAAAAAACCTGAATGTCATGTTAATTTGGACCTTCTAGTGATGCATTTGAAGCGTTCTATTTCCAGGGTGGAATGAGTTATATAACATTCAACATACAAGGAACAGTTTAAAAAAAATAATTAAGTCCACAAGTTTAAATCTTTTGTGGATTTTCCTGACATCAAAAAGCCCGTGTTTTAATGACAGGCTCATTTTTATCCACTATGTCCCACTATGTCCTGGTTTGACTACTCTCGTCACAAATGGCATAAATCAGTGGTTGTTTTTCTGTGACAGAAAACTTTTTGAAGAATATATTACACATTTTCAGTCAACAAGAATTATGATGGAGGCCATTGTAGAATGATAACTCTGGGTGCTTTGCTCCTGTACGTGTCACTTTTTAGGCCTTCTTTCTTGTCGTGGGTCCAAATGCAGCAAGTCGACCTGAAGACGTTACGTCAGAAGACTGTCTGTCTCTGATTGGCTAATGGGTGGAGTCACATTTTGCATAACAAGAGCAACTCCAGAACTAGAATCAGACCCACCATATTTAAAAAAAAAAAAAACACACACAATAGCCGCAGCAGCTATTGCATATATCAACTGAACGGAGACGGAAGCCCTCAAATCAATGCTGTGGCCAAACGTAGAGGTGCACATTTGTGGGAAAATCATCCACTTTACCTTTAAGGTGCATCAGTGGCTGAGCAGATAGCGCATATATATTGAACATCTCATCTTAATATAAAACAAAGCAATTGTATTGAAACAGCTCATCACTGGCTTTTAGGTATTTTTTATTCATTTCACTAGATGTTTTCCTAAATCACCCTGACCCTGGGACAGGAACCTAGGTTGGATGTGCACATATGTGCTGATCACTTGGGCTACTGGACTTGGATCCTTTGAGCTGCTTAGCTCTTTATTTGAAGATAACAGAGAGTGTAAGATCTGCTGGATGCATATACAGCTAACTCTTGAAGGCTTTCTTGTGTCCTTCGAAGGCTGAAGAGAGGGGAGCTTGAGCGAAACCTGCATCATAAGTTTGAAACTCAGCTCAGAGTTTAGGTCCACAACATTGTGCTGTTGGTGCTGGAGAGAAGCAGAGGAGACTTCTGGATGGACCAGAAGCAGAGAGAGAACAATTTGCGTGCCTCATCCACTTACATAACTTCTGTCTGAGATGTCAGAGCTGCAATAAATGCTGGGAGGCGTAGTCTATCAGTATTTTCCGGTGATGATGGCTCAATGGGTGCTTTGGTTAGTTGAGATGAAATTGTAACTTTTTATCCTGCATGCACATCACCCTGAACACAACACTCCCAACTTGAAACACTGTGATAGCAGGATCATACCATGGGGATGCTTTTCTTCAGCAAAGAGAGAGGAGCTTGTCAAATTTGATAGGAAGATGAGCAGACCTAAATGTAAGGGTAGCCCTAGGAGAGAAATCTCCAGAGGCTGCAAAAAAATTCAGACTTAGGCAAAGCTTCACTTTCGAGCAGGACAACTACCTTAAATAAAGAGCCAGAGTTACAATGGAATGATTTCAATCAAACAAAATCCATATGTTGTAATGGCCAATCTATTTTTGGCAACATAAACACTCCATTTTTGACACAGAGAAGCTCTAATCCCACCAATTTCCCTTTTTGTTAACGTATCCTGTCTGGCAGTGTAGCACTACGAATTGCTGTCTTAATGCTGTAGTGGATATTAATTATCAATTAGGTGAGCACACAACTCATGAAAACAAATGGTGCATCCTCTGTTTGTAAGTTATTTAATTCAAAGACATGAGCATTTGAATGTCTCAGTCCCCCAATGCAGTCAGGAAACAGAGCAATGAGGAAAAGAACACACTAACTTTTATACATTCTGGGTTAACAAAGAAAGTGGGAGTAATCTTCAGAGGAGTGCAGCCACTGGCACGATCCAGTTCCTATCTAACTCAACTCCTCTCTGTGTCCTTGGATGTGGAAACACAGTAATAAATCTGTAAGCATGAGAGCTTCGTTCACATGGGAAAGTTATGCAGGTGCATCCAGACATGATATGATCAGAGTTACAGACATCAATAAAATTTTCCACAACAGTCCTTTCTTCTGATTATGAAATCATCACAAAGAATTTTTAAAACACTGAGCCTGTAATAGTCAGAAATAGGAAATTGTGTAAAAAGTACATAAGCAAAGTGAAAGATAAAATAAAAAAATAACATAATTGGAAATAAAAATAAGAATGTTAAAAGATACATCTTACTGAATTTAAAATACTAGAATGTTTAACATCAGTAATAACCCCTCCTCTGGTTTAGAGTTTTTACATCATTATAGCACTCTTTAAGTAATGTAAAATCCATCTTACAGTACTGTCATCATCTTTTAATGAAGAAACATCATACTTCTCCAGATCATGGTCAGCATGAACAAAAAGCAAGTCTGCATCAGTATTGATCTTCAGCATAGTGGTATCAGTCATTTTCATTACCATTCTCTGTACCATTGTAATAATACAACATGAAAGAAAAATCTAAATCAAAAAGAAAATAGAAAGAATGTTTCCAATCTTTATTAATCAGAAAGTCCAACCACCAGAAACGAACCAAGACACAGGATCCCAGGATGAACCAGTGTTTCTGTCAGCAACTGTTGTAATTTATCATGGATGTTGGTCATGTTGTTAGACACATCAGGAATAAAAGTGTGGTATTGTTCCCCAATTATGTGACAAACACCTCCTTTCTCAGCTAGTAGGTAATCTAGAGCCAGTCTGTTTTGCAAGGTCATTGTTCTGATAGCCTGTTGTTCCTTCGTCAGAGAAGAGAAACTTTTTTCAGTCAAAGCAGTGAGATTTTCTAATTTTAACAGAAAGGTCATTGATTTTATGTGCTGCATTAACAACACCATAATGAGGAAATAAACTACCCAAGATCCCTAGCTCATGTGGAATCCTAGCTCTCTTTTGCCGTTTAAGCCTTGTCTTCTGTTCCAGTAACCGGCTAATTGAATCATAAGTGGTAATGGCAGGTAGTAAATGAGCTAAATAACACACTCCAAACCAATCAGCAGGCAGATACAAATATGATCTACTTCCACACATCCAAACCATGTTCTTAGGACACGAATATCCATCTCTGCTGGGAAAATTTACCACAACTGTGGTTAAGTTACCTGTACCATACAGTTTACTTCCGTCTGGCAAAGCTGTAAGATTAAGGGTTAAAACGTAGGGTGCCGGGACTGAAGATCCGGGAATGGTATAAGGGTCAGATCTAACCACACATGACTTGGAGGAGTGATTTCTATGGGTCAGTGCACATTAAGCAGGTATGATAACTTTACAACCTACTGTCCCTCCCAGAAAACGAGGTGTAGATTCTTCCTGCACTACACAGATTTCTGGATCTCTCATGGGATTCCTACTACTTCAAAACCTGTAAAGAATACCTGTAACGGCACAAGTTAAATTAGTCACATCAGAAAACTTATGGTTTTATGGTGTAATTCTTTACCCATGGAAAAATGGTCTCCACTAACCTGTTAGATTGATGACTAGGGAAAAAGGTTGCTAGCTATGCAGTGTCAACAGGAACAAGTACTAACAATGGTTGGTTATCATTTCTCATTTTCCGTACAGTCTGATGCATTAGTTGCCACCAGATGTTGTCAGTATGATCATGATAGTCACTGAAGTGATGGGTCTCTCTTCGAGTCAGCCGATGGGTATGATTGGTGTGATTACTTAGGTTAGTCATAAATTGTTCATGCTGTACTTTTTCTCTGATGAACACAGGAGTGATAAAAAGAAGTGTGAACAACGGCAAAGAGAGCTCAACAGCTAAACTTTCATAAATAGAAAGTTACTGCTTTCGCTATAAGTACATGAGATCCATAATAAAACAGTACCTGCTAACTCAGAGGAATATATTTTAATTCACTGGGAACCACTTGTATTCTGTGATGAATATTTCTATACATTAAATGCCAATTTTCAAGCAGCTTAAAAACATTGAAAAGTAATTCTTAGTATTGGAGTATTTCTGTACATTACACATAGTTTCTGTTAGGGATTCTGTTCTTTCTCTCTTTGGAGATGGTTGCTTTTTCTCTCTCTGCTCTCTGTCCCCCCCCCCCTCCCCACCACCTCCTGCTGCTGTTGTGTTTTTGTCTTTCTGAGCACTGTCTTCATATCACCTGAACGTTGAAAACTATGGATCTAATCTCTCAGCTGACCAGATTGGGTCCCTTTCTTCCCCGAGGGGAAGAGGGGACCCGTCCTGTCCTGACGGGACACATTTCGTGCGATACACGCTAGATTCTTGGAGCAGATGGAAAATGGTGTGTTTTTCCCGATTTTGTCAGTCGAGGATGTGGAAGATGTATACATGTTTGGTTCATGATACTTGGATTTCTGCTAATTGGATTCGGTGGAATTTTTGATGTATCGCCAAATTCAGCGTATATCGGTAGCAATTATGGCCTTGATCAGGCTACTGGCTGCATATGACGTGATCACTAAGGCGGTGAACGAGCAGACCTGTAAATTGGAGAAGCAGAGCCGCAAGCTGGATGCACTGGAACGCAGACTGGCTTCGGTGGTTGAACTCAAAGGGGAGGTGGGATAATATATGGATGTGAAAGGCGGAACAAAGCCCAACAAATTTGGAATATTGGATTTGCCATGTGGAGCCAGCAATGAAGGACTTAAAGCTGAAAAGCTGACGGAAAAGTAGGTGCAGCTTGTTCTCATAACAAATTGTGTTTGGATTATGACCCAAAAAAAAAACTCAGAACGCGCACCCCCCCCCCCCCCCCCCCCCCCCCCCCAACCCCCACCCCCCCCAACACGCTCCCTCCTTCCAAGCGGACATCTGTGGATGCTTTCTGAACTGTGGTGCCGGTTGATAACATCAAGGACAATGGCCCTCTAGAGAGCGTTCATGGAAATGAAACAACTTTCACCAAAACACACACACACATAACTGATGTCTCCAAGGTTAACCTCCTGCATAAATGTTGTCTCGTCATATGTGCTTTTCTCGTGCAAGTTTTTTTTTAATATCTCAAACTGTATCCTGGATAAGGATAAAGTGTGAAATGTGTATTTTTATCCTCTCCCTCCCCAAATGTGGCTCGCATCTTTCCACAGAATTAAAGGCAGCGCCCTATGGTAACCGTGTCAGGCAGAGTCCTCGGCAGCAAGGCCTCAGTCAATCATTCCCCCGAAAGGTTTGTAATGTATGTGATGGATGGTTGTACGGGAACTGTAATTTCCTTCTGGGATTATTAAAGTATTTCTGATTCTGACTCTGATAGTTCAACATGTACTGTGAGACAATAATTCATAAGAATTTGGCATGAAATTGTGGGCATTGTCTGCGTGATGACGGGAAAATGATGTGATGACAGTGGAATGGAACTATAGACCACATTTTTGCATGAGGTGCCACGAGGGACAATGCTGTGATGTCAGGTTTTTTCAAGGGTTTTACGTTGCAAGTGTTAGTTTTCACAGCCAGTTCAGAAATTCCTGGAACATGTTTTATCTCAAAAGTGCTTTTTGATTGAACATGCTCGAATGTGTGGTTTTCGTGTCATACTACTATTATTAGTTGGATCAGTTGGGAAAAAACTGTCAAACTAGCACAAATTGAAGCAAAGTGACAGCAGCCTGACAAGAAAAGGTGTGTTTTCATATTGTCAAGTCTCCAGGGGACTATTTGTCACTGGAGTTTTTTTTTTTTTTTGGCTTGAACATCAACAGAAAATGCACATATTCAGAAATATGGGTATTCCCCACATTGCAGAAAAAAATATTTTGAAATATCGTAAACTCTATATCATTCTAAAACAGAATAGCAAAGAATAATGGATAAATAAAAGCAAGTAATTTATGGCTTCTACAATAATCCTTCTAAACAACCAATACAGTCACTTTACTTGACATACTTCTTAAAAAATATATTATATGAATGTGGGTTACGTTTCTTATTGTATTCTCATTGTGATTTATAATTTAATTTCACCCTGTTAAATGTGAATATCTGTCACCTATCAACTATCTATCCACAAAGTAGAAACATAATAAAAAGTTACTTCAATTTTTATATATGTTTCAGTTAAATATTATATGGCTCTCAAGGATGAAGCACTCTGATTTTGTATTTAAATGCCGTGCTGTGAAAAAGCATCTACCCCCTTAAAGATTTCTTCTGGGCGAGAGGATTTATGGATTTTCCACCAACTGTGGAAATGTGAGGTTGAAAACCTCCATATTTCATATCTCCTCTTTACTTTTTGCAGATATTATGGTTCTGCTGAGATCTTCAAGCACTGACCTTCAGGGTGCACATGAGCCATTCAGTTGGTCAGCTCCTCTGCACCCCTAGCCTCGATCCCTTTTCTATTGCCACTCAAAAGCCTGGGGCTTTGCAAATCACGGGTAGCGTTTCCACACACATTTACCCAATTAAATTAATTTACCCGTGCTTTACCTTGCAGGGGGCTTTGGTCCCCCAACCGACCCAGTGCCTCTCTGCTTTCTTTGAGAAGCATGTCTCTGCAGACCCAGAGACCGCAGTTTCTAACCCGCACGTTCAGACCCACAGTTCTAGAGCCACAGTTCTAGACCCCTTCTCTTCCATGACAGCACCATCTATTTCCAGATTGAGCATTAATCCTGACAAAACCGTCAAAATATGGTTGTCTTTAATCTGAGAATTACAGTAAATAGCAGTTTGCTGTGATGAGTTTACAAGTTTTTAACACCACGTGATACTCGACATGCCTTTTTTCAATTGAAGATAATAGTTTAAATACGGTAAGTTTAGCTTAGAAAAGCTAATGGTTTGACCCAAGCATTTAGTCTAATTAACCGTAATTAAGCAAAAATACGATTCAAACTTTCAACCACCATATCAACGAAGAGTGTATATATATATATAAATAACTTTAACACATGTGCATTGATCCACTTTTTAATAAAAATATGAAGCTTTACTTTTTCTGGAAAATAGACACTGCAAAAACAAATGAGCAGTTTACAAGCTCCTTGTAAATTCTGCATTATCATTACATCATCAGTAGAATAACAGTTTCCTTTGTTTTTATATATGTTTTAAAACATTTACATTGATATCACTCAGTTACCTATATTTTGAGAATGTTTTTTTTAGAAAACTAACTAAGACTAACTAGGCTCTCTCTTTGTCAGTGGTTTATAACTATCCAGCCTTCATATTTTTTCAGTGTAATGGAGGAGTTTTTATGCAAAATTGAGAGGCAAATGATGAGAGAAGGAGCCTTGTTCAAATGGTAGGTATGTTGTTATTGTCAGTACATAGTTAGCTGTTCTCCAGAATGTTTAAGTGTAGACTAAGTATTGACATGTTAACTAAAGAAAATTTCTGTCACGATCCTCAGGTGACCGATTTATTATTAGTTTAAAGTTCTCTGGGACTGTGCAGATCTGCTTGTTTCACTTCTTAGTATTTTTATTAACTGCAGATTCGGTTCCTATCATTAGTTAGTATTCTGTTAATTTAAGTAAGTAAGTTTATTGTTTATTTTATATCCTTATTTTCCAGTCTCTGTATTCAGCTCAGTCATTAGTGGGTTTATTTATTATTGAGTCTGTATATTTATTAGGGTCTTTGTATTATGACTATTTTCATTTTTCTGCTCAGCCTTCACCAATTCCACCTGTGCCCTTATCTCCTGATTCACTCCAGCTGCTCCTCATGCCTTCTTTCTCCCTCTCCTATCACTATTTATGCAGATCTGTGCCCGTATTCACAAAGATTCTCAGAGTCTCTCAGAGAGCTCCTATCTTAGCTTAAAAATTCCTGCCTAGGAGTCTTAGCCTAAGAGTGATTCAGATGCTGCTGAGAGTGACTCTGAGTGAGGAGACGGCAGAAGTTTTTATCTTGGTGAGAAGGTGTGGTTGATCCCATTGCTAGGTGTGATGCTGTCTTCTAAGAGTTGTGGATTGATTGATGGTACAAGGAAAACATGAGAAAAATTAACTGATTAGACTGGATTAAGAAATGTGTGACTTTATGGTGAAACATATTAATTAAATGTATTGTCACACAGGATTAAAATGTTTGAACGCACATGATTTATGTCTTTATATCGTTATTTGGATTTTCGAGTTATGTTTACTCACCGGTCATTTTACTGCTTTATCTCTTTGATATTAATGTGCTCTCACATGTCAGCATTTGAAAGGGATTGCCTGCTTGTATAAAAGGGGCAGAATTTGGCAGAACAACTGACATAAAATGGAGAAAAAAAGGTGGAAAAAAACTGAACAGCAAAGCATCTGTCCAGTCATCTCAGGGAGAAGAATAGAGGAGTGTGTTGAAAGGTAAACTGGTCCCTGGATCGCGGCGTAAATACACAGACTTTGAAGCGTATTGCTGCAGATCAATGCGCCTGTTTCTCTGTGCGTCGTCTCGGTGCTTTTATGCACAAACCCGGAAAGTGAGAAGCAATCCGTGCAGCAATCAAACTGAGGAGATGTCATCACACAAGCAAACTTAGATGACCATTTAGGCTGCTGAAATTATCATGCAACACAGAAAATACTTTCTCACATCTTTTACATATATTATTTGTACATTTCTCCACTTTTTATTCATGATTATCCAACATTTTCATTATTATTCATTTATCCTCAATAATTACTAGAGCCATCGGGCTGCTGAAGCTGATTCATTTCTCCCTTTGAGGATGGTAAAGTTTGTTATCTGCACAATAATAATTGTATGATTGTTAAAAAAGTTTATGTGCTGATTTCCTCCACTGTTCAGGTGATGGATCAGCCAATAATCTCTCTGATTCCACTATCTTCCTGCTTCAGACACCATTAGGCTCACTAAATGTCCTCCTCACTACACTTTAGGAGCTCTCCGAAGGCCTAAGATGCTTTGTGAATAACTTTTATCTTACAGAGGAAACATTCTAAGACAAACCTTAGAATTCAGGAAATTCTAACATTTTTGCTAAAATTATGTCACTAAAAGCTCATTTTAGTCTTAGGAGTCTTTGTAAACACAGGCCCTGGTTTTATGTTCAGTCTCTCCAGTCTCTGCATAAACCACACACAAAGCTTTGAACAATCCGGCTGGTGGTTGCTAGTCACCTGGGTCACGCAGCAACATGCCCTTCAAAAAAAAAAGTCCAAATGCATTTTAAACACAAAATAACTAATGAAATAACATATTGAATGAAATGAAACATTACAGATGTTTATTGAATTTTTAACCATATTAACCTATTTATTGTTTGATTTCCTTTGCCCCAATGTATTTATTTTGCTAGCCAAGTAAACGTTGGTTACAAGCACTTTGAAGAACTCTGCCCAGTAGTGATCCACTGCTTTCCTCAAAAATGTAATTTATAATCAAATTAGTTTTTTTCCCAAAGGTGAAGCACAATGTTTTGTATCAAGCTTTATTTTTTTTTACCAATAAAAACATAATCAAATCTTTGATTATAAATTTAAATTAAGAAAACTTAATCTGGATCTCTAAGAGCAAATCTAAAATATAGATATAAACCTAATATAAATTAGGTTTATATCTAACATTACCATTTTGAAAAATCTGTCCTCTTTTTTTCCTCTCCTCTTTTCCCTCATCTATTTTCCTCTCAGTCTTAAGTAATTTCTCTCTTTTTGTCTCTCTTTCCTCTCATCTGTCCTCCTCACTGCTGCTATTCCCCATTTGAGCTTGCTAACATCATAAGCTAGGCTATTTGCTTAACTAGCAAGCTGATAAAAATAGGCTGATTTTGCACAAAGTGGGAGAAATGTCACATTTTGTGTTACAACCTTGTGCTCGTTGAACAAGTGGTTTGCTAAATGACTTTTATAAACTAACTTTTAAAGTTTAAACTCAGTGAATGCAGCATTGCTCAGCTGTCTCTGAAACAGGGAGCTGCAGACTAGCTGCCGGTGGCCCCGCTCCTTGCAAAAGGCATGCGGACCAAACCACATTGTAGGATAGGTGTGTCAAGATCTTTTAAGATAAGATAAGATAAAATAAGATAGGCTTTATTGATCTCACATTGGAGAAATTCACTTGCCACATCGGCTCATAAGAGATGGTGCAAAGTAGGAAAGGTGCATCAGTTATATACAGTGAATCTTCATATATACAGTGGATCAAAAAGAATACAAAAAGAATAGGAAACTCATTTTACGTTTATAATTAGGATCTTTTGGGTTCTAGTTTTATTTAACATTTCTACAGTATTTTTTTTTTTGTCTGTATACAATTATTTTTTGTGGGGGGACATCTTTTTGGAAGGGGGGACACACATCCCCTACGCTCGCTAGATGCTAAAGGGACTTTTTGATAAAGCCAACTAAACAGCTGCATTTGTTGTTTAAGCCATGAAAGCAAAAACTGAAAATAAAGGCTTTAAATGAAAATAAATTAAAAGTGATGCAAAAACATTGTGACATGCTGAATTGTTATTTTTGTTTGTGCGCATAGTCAGCTGCTAGGCCAGTTACATAGGCACTCTGGGAAGGATGCTGGCACAGTACAGCAACCTTCAAATATTCCTACCTTCACTGGGGCAAACAACTCAAAGAATATCTCCGCACCTGCAGCCTGTAGCATAAAGCGACTTTAACAGATTGAGAGATGACCTATCACAGCAATGGCAGATGAAGCACATATCTAGCAAGAACACATTCACACCTAAACTAATTACAGTTTAAATATTCAATATGCAGAAGGAGCACATATACAGCCGGGAGAAAAGAATGCAGGAAAACAGCAGTCATGTCAGATCAGGGTCTTATTAAACAGACCGTTATCATGGAATATCTTGAGGGTGCGTGGTTGTGGTGTTGGAGAAAGGTTTGGCGTTGACAGCTGGTAGTGCATGGAAATCATTTCTCCATGCTAAGAACTGAGTTTGTTTTAATGCAAGCCATGATGATTGTTAAATCTAATTATTTATTTTTTAATTCTCAACATCAGTCATGTAGGTTTTAATGACTTGGTTTCTTTATTGGAAGAATTGGTAGTGAAGCTTGCTTTATTAATATTTAAACCTGATCTCAAGGATGGAGAGTAAAGAAGTTTGCTTCAAACTTAGCACCTTCGCACAGAAAGGAGTTCACCCTAAGCATATTACACCTAAACACAAACTCAGCAGTGTGGTGTAAGTACCCAGGTGCAGAAAGGCATGTAAAGACCTTCATATAGGTGAAACTGAACCACTTTATAAACACAACACTGAATTTGCCAGTCCACCTAAACCTCAAAGATGATATGATACATTGTATTCAACCATACATTCTGTTATAGATCCATTCAACATTTGTAATGCCAGATAGAGAAGACCCAATAATTCAGTCGAACAGGAATGGTTTCAATATATTTATTTAAAAAGTATATTTGGATGTGAGATGGGAAACAGCCAGGAGTGCACACAGGAAACACTGGAAGGAAAGAAACAGGTTAGTGACTGTAATGAAATCAGTGAGATGTAATGAGCTATAAATAAAGCCATTACATTTCCCACATTCCAGGAGGTTTCACTGTATCCTATAAGTAGAACCTGGGGTTTCGTCTAGGTCCTGGAGGTGACAGTCGTGAAGTCACAGGGGAATGGAGCTGTAGGTTCACTTCACAATACCGGTGAGAAGGCCTGAGACAAATGGGGAAGCCAAGATCCAGGCAGGAGTCATACATAACAATATAAGGCAGGCAGAGGTATCTGGAGGGCTTAGCAAAGGGCTAGGTCGTTGTGCAGATCGGTAGGTCAGAGTCCAGGAATCTGAGGCCAATTAAAAGTTTGACAAGGAAGAGGCACAAATTAGGACAAACCAAAAATTAAGCAAGGTCAGAAGGTGGCAAGGCAATCCAAAAAAAAACAAGACAAACACTATATGGTCCACTCACACAATGGCTTTTGAGAATCTGACAGAGAATGACTATGACTAGACCAGTATGTAAAGCCAGGAGCACAGCTGGGAGGAAGAAGGAGATTAGGGCCAGCACAGGTGCAACTGCTTCTGCAAATTGGTGGAGCAGAGAGTGGCAAACAGCCAGCCAGTCTAAAGCACAACAGACTAAGGTGGGAGACGGGGAAAACAGAGCTGATGCATGACAGTAAGCAAAGAGTTAGAAAGAAATTAAGGGAGAATAAACACGGGAAACTGGAAAATAGATACTGAACTGAAGATATAAGTTCAGGTATCCTATATCTAGCTCTTAATACATCATTGTCAAACCTTGACAGGTGCATTCAGAAATGTTCACAACTTGAAACATGAGACCCAATCATCATCTCTCAGTCTGCTCAGGTAGATATAAAACTTAGTGATGAGAACTTTAATAGCACTGGCAGGTAGTTGAGGGGAATATGTGCCCTTCAGTTGCACAAAGGATTGAAAGTCATTGCAACAAAATATGAAACTCTGCTGTTTAGGTAAAACTAAAGACACTTTTTTGTTGAGATTGCCAATGTTTATAGGAACCTAGAAAGGAATTCCAATTGTCCTTTATTTAAGCTTCCAACATAGCCAAGACGCCACCCTCCTTTACCTCAAACTAAAAAACTAACAGAAAACATAAGACTTAAAAAAGGAGTTTGCAGCAAGAGGATCCCTCTGATTTATATACCCAACAGAAAGAAAAACTGATTATTCTCAGGCCTTAATTAGCAGGAATATGCTGTATTTCACATTCTTCCGAAGCCCTAAGGACCACATTTATGGAGCGCAGTAATTTAAATTGAGACTGCAGTTCAGAACAACTAAAATGGGTGGCTGTACACCCAGAAATCTGATTTACATAATGACCAAAACAATCTTCTAAGGCAGCAGAAATGTTTTAAGCAAACAAAGAAATCATGGGAAGAGTTAGATTCTTTTATGAACTGTGGCACCTCTAATTAACAATGCAGCAAGAAATCGGACAGTGAGGAGAATTGCTAGATTTTTAGCTCGATTGGTCCTGACTAGTGATCTATCATTTGTGAACAGGCTGTCTCTAAGGCTACATTCACACTGCAGGTCTTGATGCTCAATTAGGATTTTTATGCTGAAATCAGATTTTGTTTTGAGGTGGCTGTTAATTCTACTATTAAATGCGACCATCATCATCATCATACTTCTGTTTTTAACGGTTCAAAACCGAATAAATATGTTACATAATTACTTTTTCTGAATGTTACTTGCATTATTTTAATATGATGTGCTTTTTCATGCCATCCTTCTCTGTGGTTAATTTTAAACTTAAAAGGATTGATGGTGTACAAAATCAGCTCTCTATGGTACGTATTCAGCCATCATACTTCACTGAGAGCAATGTGCCGTAAACGTAAAGGTTTTAGTCAATAATTATTTCATTTGAAGTTTCAGAAAAAGCTGTGCATTATACAAACTGATGTCAGGAGGCTGGCGACCACAGAACCCAGTCTAGAGGCAGCCCACCAGGTGACAAAAAGGGACCCAGAGCTGGTTCCTGTGGGCTGGAAGACTGGATCCTGGCAGAGTGGAACCAGGAGTCTGGACCCTGCAAATTAGAAGCCACAGTCAGCTGGCTAGAACCCTGCCTGTGAGGCTCTGCTGGTTGGTGGCTGGACCACTGGAGACCACGAAGGAACTCTGAAGACTTTTTCTCACCAAAATTTGTCTTAATGATCACAGTAAATATCTGAGTTTTTTTATGCTGAATGTAAAAATGTAACCTTTTCTTACAAAAGAGGATATCTAACTTTTTTCAAAAGAATATTTGATATTTGCTGTAAATGTTAAGATCTCTTGAGATTGAAGTCAGAAATTTATGAGAAGCACACCGTGATATCGTACTAATAAACAGCAAACATATATGTAATTAGTCCAAACAATCTAATAAAAAAAAAAAAACAGAAACAGATCGATTAAAAGGAGCATATTGTGGTGACAACGAAGATTTTTCTAGGAAATTTGGTCATTTGATTTTATTTTATCTACAATAGCCGTAATACACTGGCTTAACCTAAGTTATCTGTATTTTCAAAATTACTTGAAATTGCCTTTGTCTCACTCTAAATGGGAAATGTCTAATTTCATGTGCTGGCGTCCTCATCTCCATTCCATTTAGACTTTTACTGTTTGAAGACAATGCACACAGTCTGAGGACCATTATTTCCCACTCATGCAAGGTGAATATTAAACATCATCAGTAATGAGCTGTTTTTTCCAAGAAATTAAGGATTTAGAACAAGAGCATGCCTGAAACTTGCTTTCAGAGTACACTTCAGTCATTCAGATCTACCCCTGCTCTCAGTGACAAGAGAGATGAAAAATAGAACTACTTTGGAAAAATAATTATACAAATTCTTGTAATACCTTAATTGTCATATTTCACTTTTGTTTAGAAGAAACGTCTTGTACATGAAAATGTGCAATTAGATGGTAATGCACCAAGTTGTTGTTCGCTAACTGCTTAATAAAAACTTGAAAACGAAGAAGAAAATTAAGAAGAAAGTAGCAGCTGTATATAGCTTAGCATGAAGATGTCTATAGCAAAAACTATACAGAACATGTGCCTATTGCGTTCATAAAGCATCTGCAGCTTTTGTGTGTAGATTCATTTTGACAGCCCTGTGTACTGTATATAGACAACCATATGAGGGTTATTGTTACCAAGTCTGCCCTGTTCATTACAATTTTCTCAACATTAACATGTTAATGTCACATTATAGTCATTATGACTTAGAAAACATATAATTTTTTGGAGTGGGGGGTGGAGTAGTGAACTGTGAAAAGTGAATATTTTTGCCATCTCTGACGATGACCATAGTTGCATTTTCTAAGCCTAAAAACTCCACCCTAACTGTAATAGTATGGATGTGGCAACATCATGTTGAGATGAGCTCATCAGAGAGATGAGCTTGGGTCATACACAGAGCAGGCAGGCAGAAGAAGACAGACAAGTCCAAAAGGGCTGGGCACGAATTGTGGTCAGAAACAGTCCAGGTAGTGTCCAGAAAATCATAAACCCAATGAGGGGACCAAATGAGGGCAAGGTGAAACAGGGAAAAATAAAAAAAACTGATACTTGATTTAAAAAAACAAACAAAACAAAAAAAAAACACAATGGCTTTCGACGATCTGGCAGAGACTGGCTATGAGTGGCATGTTTTGAATTAAAGCAGGTAATTGGGAGAAAGACAGGTGAAGCTGCTCGCTCTAATTAGCACAGAGAGAGAGAGAGAGAGAGAGTCAGAGAGAGAGAGAGAGAGAGAGAGAGATCCAGCCCAAAAAGCAAGATGACAGGCAAAGACAAGTCAATAACAGTGGGAGGCAAGTTTTTTAGTTCTTTGGAGACCATGAGGAGGAACTTGTATTGAACCCTGAATTACACTGCCAGCCAGTGAAGGTGATGTGAGAATACAGCATAACCAGTTCTGCAGCTCAGTGATGAACTATGTGTAACCGGGAAACCGACCTATTATTTAAGAAAAGAACAGAGACAGTTTCTTGTGTGCACAAGAAAAAAAAAACATTTATCTGATTTTTCATGTGTACTAAAAAAATTTCTGGGGCTCATGCAAAACTATCTTGTAAGCACAAAAACTATGGCTTTGGGACCTCTGGGATTATCTCCAATTCTTCTTGTCGGTAGGATTCCTGGAACACTATTTTAATTAAGTATTCTAATAAATGCCATAGAAATATTTTAGCTGATCAACAACATTGCAGTCCTGCCCCCACCGACCCCCTGGAGACACTGAAAAGGGCAAAGCAGGTTCAGAAAAGTAATTGAACAGTCCTAATTCCATACAAAGCCATTAAATAACCCCAGCGTCCCCAGCGTGTCTGAATGAATTAATCATTCCTCGCTATTATCCAAAAGGCCTTAAAATCACGTCAATGGCTATTACTTCAATTTTGTATTTGCATTCTACTGAGTACTCTGATCTGAATCTCAAGAAAATCAAAATTTTTATTTACATCCGTCCATCCGTTGTCTTCCGCTTATCCGGGGTCGGGTCACGGGGGTAGCAGCTTCAGTAGGGAGGCTTCAAACGTACATTATGAAATAGTTAAGGTTTTTTACTCCCTGGTTTAATCATTAGGACTCTTGTTTGTTGCACTGTTAGATTCATGAAGTTGAATTAAGCTCTTGTTGAGAGATGGTGAAGCAGTGTGAACACTAGAATGGAGACCGTCCATTACAATCCTTATGCTCTTGAAGAAGAGTTTTATGTAACATTGTTAAAAGGGGAGTCTCCATGTTCTCCTTTGATGGCACACAGTGAGGGCAGGCATTTTTGAAAATAGCTCCACAAAGTCTTCCTAAAAAGTTTCATCGGTTTCCTTGTCAAGTCTTCTCTACTGTCACTTAACACAGGTGCAGAAATAAACCTTTTGAATGACTGCAACAGTTCATTTCTTATCTACCAAACTTACTTTTGGGCAAAAGGCGAGCATTATTATAGTATTATTATAGTATATTAAGCTAGAGACAGTCTGATTGGTATGATGTGATGATCCTAATCTCCTTCCATCCTTGCAACCAAACTCTTCCATCGGCTTTCCATTTCCCTTCCACTACAGTCTGCTCATAGGAAATGCTCCCAAAGTGGAGTAGACATCTCTTGTCGATACCTTTACTGTGTTCTTGTTTAATGTCATTTCTAAGCTCAACATGAATGTTGGATGTCTGAAGACAGTGATGACATCTTGAACTACATTTCTCTACTTCAGTTCAACGCGGCGAGCGTCTTTCTTAGGTGGGTTTTGTGAAGGTTTGCTTACTTCTAAAGATATGGGCCCATCGTTCAAGTTCAATGCTGTGAAACACTTAGATGATGTAACCTATAAATCCATCAGAGTTAAATGGGTCTGTTCCTTTAGCCATTTAAAAATAAACTAAGTCAGATGTTAAAAAGTTTATATCAGAGTCCAAGGGATTTGATATCAGTTCCTTCGCAAGTGGTATCTGTGGATATTTTAAACTTATAATGTTTTAAAGTAGGCAAGACTGTTAATTAGTAGTAAACTTGTCAGACTTAATTACAACATCGGACAGACTAGTAACACAGATAGTAATCATCATAGTAAGCATCAGTAAAAATATGGAGCAAAATAATAAACTGAAACTAATACATAAAATAATAAATCTTAGCTGTTGATCAAGAGTAACTGAATACACAGCTGTGTGGAAAGTGGCTGCAGAGGTCTCCCAAGAGCGCACAACCTGCTGTCACCAGAACAGTGCACATTAAAGGATGAGGTTTGGCAGAAAAGTTGGTTTGGTATGACGCTATTTTGGTATTGTTTGAAACTACAGTAAAGCTACTGCTAACAAGTCATATAGCTATGCGAATGTGTTTTGGGTTGGTTATTTTAAGGTTATCACAACTTCATAAGGGTTTCAAACTCTGATGGAACGTTCTAACATTTGTGTTTTCCGATCCAGTCATTATACCGAAATTTGACTAAAAGGTCCTTTAAACAAGATCCTGATGCCCAGAGGTAATGTTCTCAGCCCGATGCATGTTGCAGAGGGAACATTATCATTCCCTCTGCAACAGAGGAGAGACAAAAGAACACAGGCATATCAGGAAATCCCTGTAAGCTTGTGGTTACCCGAACTGAGCATTTGTCAAATCAGCCAACAAAGCTGGCAGAAGAAACAACACAGCATCGAACACAGAGGAGAAAACAAAGAGATGCAAAAACATTGTTATTCCATATGTGTCAGGAGTTTCTGAGAAACTCAGGAGAATTTTCTCAAACACAACATACCAGTAAATTTCAAACCTAATAACACTCTCAGACAAAAACTGGTTCCTCCCAAAGACAGAACACCTAAACCACAGCTGAGCAGCATTGTGTATGCAGGCCAATGCAGGGAGGACCGCTCGGACTCTTACATTGGGGAAACTAAACAACAGCTACATAAACGCATGGCACAGCAGAGGTAGGTCAGCAGCTCAGGGCAAGATTCAACGATCCACTTGCACCTCAAGAGCAAAGGGCACACTTTTAACGACAATGATGTCCAGATTTTGGACAGGGAGAACAGATGGTTTGAAAGAGGGCTGAAAGAAGCCATCTTGGTCAAAAGAGAAAAGCCATCACTAAACAGAGGAGGAGGATTGAGCTTCCAACTCCTCAGTGTTTACAGCTCGGTTCTCCAACACATTCCAGAGAGATTACATCAGCATCTCATCGTGATTCAGGTGACCAAGTACTCCACTCACACCAAGCAGTAGCTTCTAACGACCCAGGACAGTGATGGTGGGTCATTGATTTACATCTGACTGAGAATGAACCTAAGAGGATGGGCCTCCATGTCCTTAAAAACAGCAACGCACCAACTACAGGTTGCTCAAATGTGAGCCACCAGAACTGACGAAGCATCCTGGATAGGTGTCGCAATGTTTTCAGAAAGAACTGAACAAAAGTCCGACTGCCTCTGATTTAAGTCTGTTTGCTGTTGCAATAACCTGGATACAGGGACAGGACAATACTTGACAGAGCAGAGGTTATTTGATTAAATATCAAATAACCAAAAAATGTGACTTCTTTAAACTTTGCAGAACTTGAAGGATTCTCCACTCATTTTCAACAGAGAACAAAAAGGTGAATCATTTAAATATTATAAAAATTAAAACACAGCAAAAGAAAGAGCAGTAATGTCCTGAATGAGTTAAAAGTTTTAATGCAGAAATTGTTCAAATCGGTTTAAGTATGTGAAAACAGTTAAGCACAAAAGATAGAAATCTGGAAAACAAGTCAGAATGGAGTGGAGCATTCTCACTGACTAAACAAGAATAATAATAATAAAAAAGCCTTCATGGAAGGAGACAGAGAGTTTTTGAGAGTATATAGAGGCAACTTGGTGTCAAGATAATGGACAGCATGGAGGTGTAGAGAAGGAAGCTAGAGAGCAAGCTCCAGCAAAATATTTTTGCAAAGGAAGTTTAGATTCTTCAGTGTTTGCAACAAGTTACTGCATATCTTTTAAAAGTCTGCTGTGAAGAGTATGATCTCTTCTGCCATCATCTGTTGGTGTTGCAACTTCAGAGCCAGTGACTTAAAAAAAAAGCTCAACAAGCTAATAAAGAAGGCCTGCCTCTGTTCTGGAGACTGCTCTACAACCTCTGGAGATGATTATGTAAAAATTGATCCTTTATAAAATGAAGAACGTTATGGACAACCCTGAGGATCCTCTTCATCAGAACGTCATACAACAACAACGTCTCCAGTCATAGGCTTCCTCAGACTTGTTATTAGACTGCTACAGAAGATCCTTCCTGCCCACTGCTAACAGCATCTACAACAACTCCTGCATAATATGAGTTATAACTAATTTGAATTCACATTTAGGATCAAAAAGCATTTTTTAATTTCATTTTAATCAAACAAGATACACCTCTAGTAATAAGATAAGATGCTCTTGAAAGCAAACCTAACATAAACAGACTGGAGCAAAGACAAGGTAAGTTCATGCAACAGCTAAGAAAATAATTCAAACAAGCCCTACCTGCAACATCTATAAAATTAGGCAGGAATGATATGTTCCTATAGTTAACATGTACACATCGTGACCCTCTGACAGTCGTTAGAGCTATGGTGTATGTGATCTTATCTCAGCATTGTTACATTTCAGCTCTTTTTGTGGAAATGGTAAAACGCTTTCATTGTTGCTATTGTTCCCTCTGAAGAACAATACAATAATGTAATTACACCATAGAAACTGCTTCTGTGGGTTCACAGCTTGTAATTAGTTTGATTCTGTACGGCTGAATATGGCAGGTGATGGAGTTTTGTTCTTTTCAGGGACCTGAAAGAACCAATATGGTCCCTGCTTCGTTACAGTATTGGGTTCATCACCCAGAGGTACTATATTTTACAGCAAAGATACTGTGAATCTGCCTAAACCTGACATTTAAACATTTGCCTGCTAGATATTTTTAGGCTTTCTTGATAATTAGACATTACAGAAAATATATATTTCACTCCTGCTACACTATCGTGAGATGTACAGTATGTTGAGCGGTGAAACATTTCAGCATCTTTCAATACAAATATTCTTAGTGTTCTGTATTTTGTTACTTTTTGGTCTGTATAAATATAATTACAGTCACTGGAAAAGTAACTTACACCCTATAATTTAATAGTTTGTAGAACCTCATGGGACTGCAGTAAGTTCAAATAAATAAGTTAAAAGTAGTGTACTCTATGATTCATTTTATACAATATTTAAGATCATAGAGGTTTGATGACAGGGCTCATCTTATCTATTAATTGTCCCACATGCTAATCATTGTGATGTGCTCACCCAACCCCAATGTGTCTGCTCGTTCCTTGCTAGTTTTTAGGGTAAAAATGGAGCAGGATGGTGTGTGTGGAGAACAGGAGGGTGAAACTGGTGAAACTGAATGGTTTGTGAGGAGATCAGTGGGGGGAAAGGTGAAGTGCAGGTTGATGGAGGGGAGGTGAATGTGGAGGAGAAAGGTGAGGGGGAGCAGGTGATTTGGCTAGAGGCTCCTACGCAAATTAAAAGACATAGAAAGAGGAAATATGTGATGGCTGCTGTCCAGACCAGTAGGCAGGTCAGCAAGATGGCCACTGAGAGAAAAGAGGCGTCAGACAGCAGTGACAGTAACAGTGAGCCCTCTGACAGTAGAGAGGTGTCCCTGTCCCAGAGCAGCTGTGGAGAGCCACGTTAGCCAGTCGAGTCTTTTAACAATTTTCTCCAGGAAACTAAGGGTTTAAGAGGCATAAAAGTTGAAACATACTTTCCTAATTTAAAAAATACTTTATTTCTCTGTGAGGTATCATATGAGAAAAGAGGAATCTGGGTTTTCTGATCAGGAGGTTTTTAGACTAAAGAAAATCATGGGAAAAGTGAGAAAACAATTCTGGATATAATCATGTGCACTAGCTTATTATTATTTCTGTCATATTATTAAAAAGAATGCACGGAGTCAAACTGTATCATTGTTCTTGGTTTATTCCAAATCAAACTTCCAGCATGGGCTTCTTCATAACAATCAAGCATCCCCTGGACTACCTGAGCCTGACGCTCTTTTATGATGTCATCACAGGTGGTCATTTGTAGTTTCTAACCATCTAACATCTGGGAACTCAACAGACTCAGAAGTGGTTTATGATCAGTCTCCATTTGGAAATGTTTGCCAATGAGATAATGACTGAACCTTTCACAAGCCCAGGTAAGACTGAAAGCTTATTTTCCCACTTGTGCGCATCTCTGCTCAGTCTGTGTTAGAGATCGTGACACATATGCAACAGGTCTCCATTCCGGACCCCATTTTTAAGGCTACACACTCCCCAGATGCATCTGCTGAAACTTTACATTCCCGGTTAGTATCATACATGGCTAACATTGACGGGGATGAAAGCATCTCTTTCAGTTCTTTAAACTGTGGCCTGATCAACTCCCCATATCCAACAGTTTTTCTTTGACAAGGGATCCCTCAAAGGCTTGTCTCGCTCTGCTAACTGTGGAAAAAACTTCCCCAGCTGGTTAACCATTCCAACGAAACTTCTTAATTCCCTCACATTTCTTGGTTCCTTCATCTTTCTCACAGCTTCTGTATTATTTGGATTAGGATTAATTCCATTAACAGAGATAATGCGGCCCAAAAATGTTACACTCTGCTTTGAAAGATCACATTTATCAATGTTCTGTGTAATACCGGCTTCTTGAATCTTTCCAAGAACGGCATGCAGACGAGCATCATGCTCCTTCTGTGTTCTCCCCCACACTAACACATCATCCATGTGGCAAACTACACCATCTAGTCCGTCTGTAACCTCTGTTACCATTCTGCTCTGGAAAAAAAGCTATACCAAAAGGTTAACCGTTTAAAATAATAACGACCAAAAGGTGTAATAAAAGTTGGATATTTTGCTGTATCTTCAGTTAAAGGGATCTGCCAGAACCCCATATTAGCATCTAATTTATTGAAAAGTTTAGCTCCTGCTAGCTTACCAAGTGTTTCGTCTACAGAAAGAAGAATATGCTTCTCTCTGCAAACAGACTCATTCAGCTTTGTGAGGTCAACACATCTGCGTACAGCACCTGTCTTTTTGGGAACCACCACCATTCCTGAACACCACTCAGTTGGCTCCTCAAATCATCTGATCACACCCAAACTTTCCATACGGGACAGTTGTTGCTTGACTTTGTGGTTGAGCTGGTTGAGCTCCTGGTTTCAGTTTGATGGCATAAGGCTGTTTCACCTCTCCCAGACCACTGCATAGCTTTGGATAGCTAGTTTTTAATGTTTCAGCAGTCATCTCATTTAATCTAGCTACAAGCTCCAGCTTCTGAATGGCTGGTTGGATATCCAAAAGTGCAGTTTGCAGGTGTCTCATAATGTACACACTTTCCTGTATCCTCTTTTCTCCTTTTTTCATTAACAGGGAGTGCATTTCTCCTTGGTCTCCTGGTGGCTTTTTTCAGATGGGGGGGACTCTTATCTCTGTAGATGTCTTTGTACATGGCGTATGGCAGAACCGTAACATCAGCACCAGTGTTAATCTTGAATGAGATGTTTCTGTTATTTATTTCAACATCCACCCTGCAAGGTTCACCTCCATTCCTAATGCTGCCTAAAAACAAAGAATCATCTTTTTTAACAGCATGTACACTCTTGAGCATTCTACACACCCTCTTATAGTGTCCCTTTTTCCCACATAAATTTTTCCCCATTGGCTGGGCAGTCAGGTTTGGGATAGTATGGAGAGCTGCCACACCTATAACACTGAGAAATCTCCCTTTTATTATTTGTAGTAGTGTGCAACTTAGGTCGATATTTAGCTGTGGCATGCTTAACACTGCTTTTGTACACCCTGTCGACAGATTTTCCATTTTCTGTCTCTGATCTGGTATCACTACACAGACAGCATTGCTTGCGTTTCACCTCTTCACTTTGTCTTGCAGAATTAATGGCCTTTTCTAGTGTCAAATCTGGGTCGAGTTGCATGCATTCAGATAATCGTTTATCCTGCAGTCCCACCGCCAGTCTGTCACAAATCAGTTCATCATGTAGCGCTCCATAACTGCTATGCTCTGCTAGCGCATACAGTGAAGTAACAAAGGCATCTACGGTTTCCTGTTCCTCTTGTTTGCGCATGTTGAACCTGGCTCGCTCATAAATGATATTTTTCTTGACAACAAAGAAAGCTTGGAAACCATCACGAACTCCTTGCTAGTCCCCGCAGAACATCATCTGTCTCGTCTCCTATGCAATAAATGAGCATCTTAACTTGGTTCTCCTCAGAACTAGAGTACAAGTTACTTGCCAGACGAAACCGTTCGAATCGTCGTATCCACTTGGCCCACTCCTGCAGCTTTGTGAAGTCAAAAGACTCTGGTGGCTGGATGCTGAACGTTGCACATGGACCAGCAGAAACAACTCTCCGTGCGTTGTCATCAGACATGTCTCCAGTAGCCGAATAGAGTTGCAGCCTCACGATGATTTGCAGCACTCCGTATTATTAAAAATGAGTGCGCTGAGTTAAACTGTGTCGTTGTTCCTGGTTTATTCCAGATCATCAAACTTCCAGCATGGGCTTCCTCATAACAAACAGGGTCACCTGGACTACCTGAGCCTGATGCTTTTTTATGAAGTCATCACAGGTGGCCATTTGTAGCTTCTAACCATGTGTAACATTAACACCACAATTTTTATTGTGTGTGTTTTATTGTGGTGTTGTTCCTAGTTGTTCTTTTACCCAACATAAATAATTTTAAAATAGCTTCTTTAAATCTTAATGGAGCTAGGGAGGCTGTAAAACGCACCGTGATTTATGAAATGGCACAAGAGCCCCATAGAGATTTTAACAATGAAGCAGACTGGCACAGAGAATGGAAGGGGGAAGCTTTTTTTAAGAAACAGCACCTCCCAGAGTTTTGGAGTGGGGCTCCTCTTTTCCACGGCTTTCACTCTAAACTCTTTTAATGTACAAGATATCCTCCAGGGAAGGTGTCTTTTAGTAAAAGCTCAGTTTGACCATTTTAACATGATTTTTTTTTTCTGTCCGTGCAGAGAAGATGCCTTTTTTAGGGAAAATCAGGGAAAGGTTAGGACATTGTGGGTCTGAAGATTATGTTTTTTTAGGTGGGGATATTGACTGTACAGAAAACAAGTTTTTAGACTGCAATCACAAAAAGCCCCACCCAGCCTCCCAACAAACCCTGCAGCAGCTGGTCTTGTCCCACAGCTCCAGACAGTACACATGGTCCCACATTAAAGAAGACCTCATCTTTTTTTTTTTCTCCAACGATCCAAGATGACAACGTCAAACAGCTGGTGGAGATTGCAGGACAGTCCCTCTCCAACATCGATGCCACGGGTTCCCTGACGGGGGTACGGTCTGTCACGCTGGTGCGGCACTTCCTAGATCTCCTGATGGGAAAGCTGTTGGCCAAGGAGAGGAGCCTTCTCTGTGCGTACTGTGAGGGACAGAGCCAACCAGATCCAACAGACTCCTTTCCCGGCCTGATGCTTGATCCTGATTTCCCGGAGCAAAGTGGACCTATGCCTGAACCCACAGAAAATTGTTTTACTATATATGGATCAGAAAGCTGTTTACCACAGTTGTACAAAAGTTATAAACCAAAGACCTCTCCAGGACCGGGCAGTCTGTGTTTGGACTGATAAACTTGTCGGAAGAGTTATTGCTTTTTTCGAGAAAATTTTGGTGAACGCACCAACGGATCTTCCTAAGATGCTTAAAGTGTGCAATAATCCTTAGCACCTAAGGAGATTTAAATGTTCAAGTCAAAACAGAGAGTCAGAGTCACTTTACAGTACAATGTAAAGGACTGCCCATTTGGAGGGACCTCTAAACAAACACTCCCCGACAAGCTAATAGTCTGCAAATAGACATTAGCATATAATTTTTTCTAACTACCAACATTCTTCTAAATATCCATGTATGTGCATCCTGCCAAAATTACACAGACATATCTCTGGGTAGTTCTAAAACCAGACATCACCCTGATTAAATGTATTTACCAGGAGTTTTGTAGTCAGGAGAGGAGAGATGGCAAAATGATCCAAGTGTGGAAGGCAAGCAGTTTTTTCACATTAATTTTTTTCTCTGTATCAGTCACTTTTGTGTTTCACTCACTCGTTTTCTCACATAGGAAATATTTAATAACTTTTCACTGCAAGGAGTTTCAAATAGATAAACTGCATGATTGAGTGTTGTGACACCAGCCACCACCATGCCATTTGACCTTTTATTCTTCACAAAAGCAATTGTGTTTTCAGGGAGAGAAAAACCCAACTATCTTGATGTCTTGTGGAGACACAGCGCCTTTTCACTGCCTTTGTGTGCTCATGCTCTTTCATTCTTTTCATCACGTCTGAGATAGGAGTGTGGTCATTTTTTTTTTTTACTTTTTTTATTGATGGCCTGGTCATATTTTTTAAAGAAAAGGTGGAAAGACATTGGAATTTCATGAAGTCTTCATTCATGCAGGTGTTGTAAATTGTGGTTATTGTAAACTGGAAATGTTGCTCTAGGAAAAACAATACAACCATCCACAGAGTGCTTCCATAGCACTTTGGATAACTGCAGTAAAACATGCTGTGAAGGTGGTCCTCTAACAGCCGTTCAGCACAACATGTCCAGCATAGAACAAGATTTGGTGAGATTCTGTGGCTTTGCAACAGTGAAATTCAGCACAATATCTATGCTGTCAAGAAAATCCTGAGGCATTTTCACACTTAGACCACCTGATCTTAGCATGACTCTTCAAACAGCAGTGCCTTGAATCAAACAGGTGGCAAGTTTCTTGACATTAACCAGCCAAACTATATGCATATAGGCTAGTTGTAATATTCTGGGTTCTGTTCTGGTTCATGCTATGGAAGTTATTTTACTCTCCTGTCTTAGGTTCTCTGGCTACTTTGAGTTTTGTCTTGTCTAGGTTCTTGTTTAGCTTGTTTATTGTTTTAGTTTATCCTGTTGCGTCATTCAGTTTTAGTCTTAGCTTTATCTTCGGTTCTAGGTTTGTACTTCAGGGTTGTTTTGAACCTCTGCTGGTCTGGCTGAATTCTGGGTCCCCTGCCTCTGATCATTACACTAGTCCAAATGGCTTACACAACCAACACCAACCATGGAGTGTTGCCTCTTTGGCTGAGTTTTTATTCAGATCCTTTTCCTAAATGGCAAGGGATGAGTACATCCTAAGGCTTCAAAATGTTAAAATCCCTGTTCAGCATTTAGAACCCTAACCCATTTTACAAAGGTTCTTGCCAGGGAGTCACAAATAAAATAGATTGTTACCTGATATGTTGTTCCTTTCTGAGGTGATGTTGTGGAAAGTCTTCTACCAAATCCTAACCATACTGTCATTGGGTGGTGAACAGTGGTTCTTAGGCTGGAGGTGATGTGAAAAATCTTTATTGGTTTGCATACATGTATGACACTACTTTTGTTCCTAAAACTGCAGCTTGGCACTCGAACATACTTTGACATAATCTTGCCCTCCGCCTGCTCTGATGCTTTATTTTTTTCTCTGCTTGCTTAGTATTTTCTGCCTTTAACTTTTGATCTCCTAGCCAAAACTACAGAAAGTTGGATTTGTTGTGCTTTCAGCCATTTGGGATTAAGTTGGAAAAATGAAATGTGAGACTTTTAAATCGCTTTCTTTTGCCCATTGCTTGAAGCAGAATGGGGTGGGGGGGGGGGGCACTCATCTCTTCCGCACTGGAGAGGAACGCATTTTCTCTGTCCATGGTTCCGAAAGGAGATCGGTGACCCAAAAAACATATGTAGGGCCGACCAAGCTAAGTAAAATCTGTTTTCTGTGGACCCACCATCAAAATCAATGCAGCAGGGATCTTCCTATGCTGTGCAGTAGAAAGCTGACGCAGGAGCCAAGATACGCCTCTGCCGTGCAGAGGTCCATGCACTGCAGCAGTTGTGTCATCATTAGTGATCACATAAGGGCAGCTTGTTGCAGTTGAGCCGGTAGAGTCATAACAGTTTAATGGGGAAGCACAAAGTATTTTCAGAAGTTTGGACAAACAGGCGAAGAAGTCCAGATAAAGAATTTTCCAAAAAGGAGTTGAACAAAGTCCGGTTGATCACTCCAAGCGCAGTTTTAACGGTCCAGTATAGCTTAGGCATGGAAGGAAGCCACACTGAGCTGTCAGCGAGATGATGTGCTGCACAGCCTCTCTCATGGAGCAGTCAGACATGTGAGAGTGGAAGGATCATTTATAGACAGAGACAAAAATGGATGAAGACGTCAAGTTAACCCTAAGTGGAGACATTTTGTATTCCCTATTTCTGTTGAAAAAAGGAAACGTCTCCCCTAAACTGTCCAAAAACTTGCCAAGCTCTTCAAACAACCAGAAACAACTTAACTGTCACTTTACACACGAGGATTAGTGCAGACAGTTAATTGATATTCAATAATTTATGCATAATATTTACAGTCAATAATTAAAAAATTATAGCACAATTATCATCAACAAATAAAGCTACAGCTGAACGCAAATTAATTTTAATCTAACCCGGCTTTAAACTTCTCCACATCTTGCCCCTGACCTCTCAGTGTATTGTAGCGTTTGGCTGTTCGTTCACTGATTTTCTCTGAAGAACCTCTGAGGTCTTCATAGAGCAGCCACATGTTTACAGGTTAAACGGTCTCTCCATATAGGTGCAAGTGTGTGCATGCTTGTCTGTCCTCTATGTCTCTGTAATGCTCTGCGATGGATTGACAACCTGTGCAGGGTAGAGATGCACGGATCCAGTTTTTTCGGGTCCTATCTGATGCCGATACCTGGGCTGAGCAATACTCAATACTGATCCGATACTAATGTTGAATGAATGAACCGTATTCCTTGCCATGTGAGAAAAAGCATCAGGCTTGACATAAGCATTGTTAAAAAAAAAAGGTCTGCATGCTCTTTAGCATGGTGCTGTTGGTGCTGTTATTTAAGCTTGTGGTGTTGAATTTATCAACAGTATCACTACCCCTCGCAGTTTTTATGTTGCAGATTTTGCATGTTGCAGTCTGACTTGTTGGTGTATCAAGTTTGAAATGTTTCCAAATCCCAAACTTGGCTGTGCCTGGCGCTTGCTCCATGTTGCTCTGTGTTTGCTCATCACTAGCTGCTGTGATGACAGAACCGATGTTTAAAACATATAACTGAACTGACTAGATCGCTGTAACTGGATTGCTGTGTATGATTTTAATTAAAAAAGAAATTTCTGGATCCACATGCTGGATCGGAGTCATTCATCCGATATCTGATAATACTAGCTAATTAGTTAATATCAGAGCCAACATCCGATCCAGGTATCGGATCGGAGCATCTCTTGTCCTAGGTGTACCCCACCTGTAACCCAGCAACTGCTGGAGATAGGCACCAGATAAAGCTACTAATATGTTTGTTGAAGAAACCATCTGTTTTTGTTTGATCTGTGTACTCAGGCAGTGACCCAGGGGATTTTTTTGAATGAGAAGACGATTTGAAGCTGTCTCATTCAGCAGGGGTAAATACATGCTAAAAGGTAAAGTATCCTAACTGATAAGATTAACTTAACTTGAGTATCATCCATATGTAGTTGAGTTTTGCCTTGAGAAGCTACATGAAGGTATGGCAAGGTTTCCATGAGGTTGTTTTTTATTATAGTAACTGATCTCGTAACTATCATGGTTTGTGGTGAAGGACCAAAGCGGCAGCAAGGCATTGGCAGGCACATTTTGGAGAAAATATTTAATGGAACTGAATAAAAACCACACAACTTTGGAACAGGGATGGAAAACAGATGACACAACAAGGAAGGAACAAAAACCCGGAACTTAAATACAACTGGGAATCAATGGAAATTGCCTATAACAAAGGTGTGTGGGATTAACTGATTAACACAAACAACTAGGGCTGCAACAACGAATCGATAAAATTGATAAAAATCGACAATTAAAAGCATTGACAACGAATTTTGTTATCGATACGTTGTGTTGCGCGATTAATGCATCACTCGCCATGTCGCGGAGCCGTTTACCTCATGCAGGCGGTTGACAATGCTAGCTGACGCACACTCCTCACCAGTTGGTGGCAGTAATGCACACTGGACAGCTGTTTGCTAACCGCCAATAAACTCAAGAAGAAGAGGAAGAAGAAGAATTGCTTGTGGACTGGCTGCAGAGCGACATAAACGCAGCGAGGAGGAGTGGAGGCAGCATTTTCAAATGCTGGTTTTTAGTAGTAAATTCTACAATGTGTTTGCAGAATTTGTGATTAAAATGTGTTCGGATTAAAAGTATTCCGAATGCACCCTTCATATAGGCTGAAAATCAAATAATCCGACCATGACATGCATTTACTTGCACCTAGCTTTATTCAAAATAGAAACTCTCTGAAATTAGAGTTGATGAATATCCATAAAACAGCAGTTCCATTCTGGGGAAACTGGAAATTATGATCGTCCCCTAATGTTCTGTGCTGCACAGCGCTGCAGTCCCATCCTCCACATGCAGGCGCTGTACGTTCATGAGTTAATCGGAAAAAGTGTTCAGATGGACGCTGATCGGATTATAGATCATAAACCAACCCTCTAGATCACAATACAATTTCCTTTTGGTGGTAATAATTTGTTGATTAAACTTTACATTTTAATTTGCAGACAAAGTCTGAGTGAATATACTGTATAGGAGAGAGGAGCGGGGCTCTGAACTAACTTTTCGAGAATCAAGATTCTTTATTGTTATGTAACCATAGTGAAATTCTGACACTCAGAATGACAAGTGGAAGACCTAAATTAAAAACAGAAAAAAGAGACTTAAGCATCCCTAAAGGACACCCTCAAAAATGTAAAACCCTCAGAAGAAATAAAAAGTATTTGGAAGAAAAATCTATGGTTGCATTGATATGTACCAATTATCATCATTTAATTATCTGTTAAATCCTCTAGATTTAAAACAGCTTCACTTTTGTTGTTTTAAATCGCTGTTTATATAGACAACATTGACTATTAAATGATTAACTAACAATCTAGTCAACATAAACTTCTTTATTTGAAACAAAATTATTACCTAAATATTATTACCTATTATTGTAACAGAACACCTAAGTAGCAACTTGTGTTTTGCGTGCTTATTTTCTCTTTCATTCCAAATGTTCAAAATTGGAATAAAGAAATGGAAATAAAACTTTTTTTTAAATCAGATTCATCGATTAATCGCAAAAATAATTGACTGATTAATCACTGATTATTAAAATAAGCATTAGTTGCAGCCCTGCAAACAACCAAGGATCATGACAGTAACATAATTATTTACATAAGATATTTGTATGAATGGATTGTAGAATTGTTGTTGTTGTTGTTGTTTTTTTATCCACTGAGGACCAGAGGAGAGCCCTTTTAGACCCATTTAACGTTGCCAGCTGAGTAATGCAGCAAGGAAGAAAACCTGGAAATGTCCTTAAGATTGAAGAAATGTTCCAATGGAGTGGAGATCTGAGGTAAGATCAAGTGCTTTTAGAAAGTAGTGTAAAAAGGCTTAAGGGTGATATGATCACAAGAACATAGCAAGAGATGAGCCGAAGGACTAAAGTGTGATTGAATTGGCACCTCACTGACAGCCTCACTCTCGGAAAAGAAGAAAATGAATAACAAAACAAAACCAAAGGATCTTGACACGTCACACTGAATAGCATTTCTTCTTTGCTTTTGTTGTCATAGAATTTGGAAGCTCATTAGCAAAAAAATGGTATTGACATTATATTGAAAATCTTTATGGAAACATCTATACAAGACAAAAGTGTCTCAATGTAGAGTTAGTGATTTAACAATACAACAACAAGGTTCAGCAGAGGTCTTTGACCAACTCAGTGTTTCTGATCAGGTATGCCGAAGCAAAAGGACTCCACTGAGGCTAATGTCCTTGAGCATGTGATACATTTTCCAGCTAAGAGCTGTTTATCCTTGAGAGAAAATATTTTGTGTGTTTCTGCTTCCAACAAATATTTCATGCTTCACAAGAGAAAACAATTTGGTATTTGGTACTTACATCTCTGTCATCAGCAGATTTCCAATCAACAGTAGGGACAACATTTTCCTTCGGTAGTTGTGTTTTGGTAAATCCTGCTGTGTACTGTCAGTGGTTTTCAAAACAGTCCTCTGTGAAGTGATTCACACAAACCTAAAATTTCTTTGGCATTGTGGCAGGGACATTGCCATTGACAATGAAATGTAGTCAAGCATTTCTGTTCTCTGTGACTGGGGGAATGTGCAAAGACACATGTTGTTTATTGCTGCCAACAAAATATTTGTCCCTTCCAGCAGCTATAGTGCAGCGCATATACCGTTTATACCAGTGGAAGAAACACTACTTTGGTTGGTAGGTGAGGTGCTAGGCTTGACTGAGGTTGCTAGAAGAGAGAGGCAGTGCCAGCGCCGATTGTGAAATAACAATTAGAAGGTTTTTGAAATGACTTATTTTCCAGACACCACCAAAAAAATACTTATTGCCAAAAATGTCTGGAAGGTTTTTTTTTTGTGCTTGAACTGTTTTTATAAGCAGTAGAGACCCAAATGGAAGTATAAAAACAACCAAAAAGTAAAACTTTTCATAATAGGGCGTCTTTAAACTCAGAAAAGGAGAAATACAACAAATGTTTTGTTCTTATGTAGTTCAACAGTTTGTGTAGGGAGGGAAATGTGTCTTTTTATTATTCAATCAAACAAAACGTTATTTCAATCAAAACATTTTTTTATCAAAACATTTTAAACTGCAATGAAATAATTTATTTTTAAATTAATATTTTGTTTAGAAAACCTGTATTTTTCAAATAAATTTTTTTGTTTAAGTGAAAAGTTTTTTGCAAAATTTAGTTTAAGTATGTCAGAAATCTTTGGCTTTGCTGATGTCAATCCCTCTCCATTAATTACCTATTATGCAATTAGGCGACAATGCTTGCCCTCCTCCAGTTAAGCGACCAGTGAAATATGTGCATGTGAAATTTTGAACCCACTTATGCAAGCTTGCAACACGACACAGGAAAGTTGGAAAAATTTTCAACTTTTGTCATTGTCACATGGCACAACAGCAATTTATCTGGATCAGCCTCGCAGTATACCATCAAATGATAATATTCTCCATGCTGTTTCCTTGTCTGTAACATGGGATGAACCCAAGATTGTTTTTTTTGTTTTGTAAAGTAGACATAACAAGATTTCAGTCAATTCCAGCTAAATCTTCTGACTCTTGCCTGTCACAGACTGATTGAATATGTCAAGATTCCTCCAATTTCATAACCAATCAAATTTTTCGGGGACAGCGACCCGAGAGCTCGATTCACAACACTGTTGTCGCTGTGTGTAGGGTTTCATTGCAACTGCGATGACAGTCATCCGTCGTTGGCCTTTGTTGCTCCCCGTATAGCATATTAATGAAGAAAAGGGATTAAAATATGACTGACAGGGCCATACTTTTAATATAACTTGTAATATTAAACACATTTCTTGTACGTCGTGCAAAACTGTTGTTTGGGAGATTAATTTAAGACATTTTTTTTTTGTTGTTGTTTTTTAATGACCACGATAGAGTCATAGGTTTTAAAGGCATAGAGTCTCAAGAATATGTTTTCTGCTCTGTGGTATTGCTATTACTAATTTACCAACAGAATAATAGTTATTCTAACAGGTAATTTAACAGGTCTGGATGTGTCACATCTAGACCTGTTAAATTAATGAATACATTTTTTATATATAAAACAATGAAAGGTGCATCTACATCTGATGTTGATAGAAAGTGCAGAATTTAGTTTTCTGTATAACTTCTGTGGGGTCGTCACAACTCACCGCCTTGCAGTTACATAAAAAACATTATTGCATTTAAGCAGCTGAATTTTTACAGGGGGAGAAATGTACTGTTATGTAATTTATAGAAACTACATTCGTTTAAAAACTCAGAAAGAAATTATTAACTAAGCATAATTAATTTAGTGCTCCGATCTGTATTCTAGTCAGGAAAGAGATTCATGCTTTTATTTTGGAGATATCTTTTGAATAATACAAGTTTTTTAAAACATCTATAAAGTATATTATTGGATTATTAAAATATCTATAAAGTTAAAAAATGCCATCCTGGGTGTTACTGTGTAACCTTCCTCAAAAACAGGAAACTGTGACCAAGGTATCATGCAGTTTTCACTGTAGCATCACTACAGGGAGAATTTGATTTAAACTTAAAGGATGGAGTGGTGTCATTGTTTTGCAGGGATAAATCTGGTGCTAGTAAAATTTGGTTCCTTTATCCTTAGACTCAAAATTAAATATGGGTATAAACTTTACAGAAGAAGACCAGAGTATATTTGTGATTATGTATTCTAGTAAATTAAGAGTGTTTCATTATCCCTCAAGCTAAACCCTCCACTGACTTCCCTAATTCTCAGAGGTTCGCTCACCTTCACATGGGTCTGGAAATCCCTAAGGCTGATGAATATATTCAGAACAGAACATCAGGAAATCTGTTTAAGCTGGTATCGAGAAAAACATATCTACCTTTCTGATGGCCTACGTATGAGTGTCCCACCTCACTTCAGGCTATAATAGAAAACCTTTCTCCTCCTCCAACATTGTTATACGAAATTCTATGTCATTGTACTTCAATGTCACAGTGGATAAAGTGTGAAAAGGTTTAAGGGGAATTTATACTTTTCGAAGGCAATGTAAAAATCATGTAGATAGTACTACTAGTACAAGTTTACATTGACAGGGTCTGTTCATGCTTTTAGCAAAAGTGTCTATCTTGCTTGAAAAATTGCATTTTTCTGTTTCCTACTACAGCAGTTTAGTCAATTATGTTCCAATCACAGTGATGTTTTTTTTTTGTGTCATCACTAAGCTTTCTCTTGTGGTGACAGAAGACATGATGTTTTGTGAAAACAAATAAAGTGCAGTCTAGCCCCTGGATGTCTTGAAGCAGCTTGATGGATGTGCAACATGTCTTCTTTTACAAAAAGGCTTACAACTGTTCTTCGGCTTATTTTACTTCTACTTTACAACATTAGAATCAACCATCATAATGTAGTGACATCAACAGTCTCCCATGAATAAAGACACATAAACAGATTGACATCAGAAGCTCTGTCCACTCACTGTTGGCTGGGGCTGAAGAATTTCCAGTCAGGGATGGTGAGGGAGGTTAGCGGTGGTTTGAAACTTAGAATTCTGAACTTATTTCACATAAAAATATTTGTATTTATTGGGGGGAAAGGGTTCTAAAAATGTCAGACGTCATGAGGTGATTAGCACATCCACTGAGTCACAATATGGCCTTCTGTTCCCTGCCAGCTGCTTACCTTGGTTGACCATCCTTGCTGTTTGTGTGTCTACAAATGATTAATCTTTATATAATTGTAATGGTTTTAGACATATCATTTTTTGTTATTTTTTTCTTGTTAGAGGGCAAACAAAGTGTAGAGTCATGACTGGATATTGGCAGAGAAGAAGCAGAGTTTCTCAAAGTCTGTCTCAAGGCTGAAGCTTTCTTCGGGTTACTGTCTATTTTTGTGAGGTTTTCTTGCGTATTTCATTCTGTTTGTTGGTTTCTGGGCCTGCCTGCATGCCTGCTTCCCTGATACGACAACCAGTTGAGTTACCAGGTCCCTACCCAGACATCCTCATGTACTCTTCCAAACATCTATCTGCATAAATATTCTAGGGGATCCCAAGTTGTTCCAAAGGCCTCAAAGGACATATATGCTCTTCAGCTAGTTATGTCTGCCATGGGGTCTCCTCCTAGTATGTTATCCCTGAAAGATTCCAGTTGACTGAGCTCTCCCGAGGAAGCTCAGGTCAGCCTGCTGTATCCAGGATGTTGTTCTTTTGGTCAATACCTGTGCCCCCTAAGTTATATGGTCCGGTGCAGCAGAGGTGTGTTGTTGTCATGCCTACCTTTTTCTGCAGGGTGTGACAGGTGGACGCCGTCCATCTTTACTAATCAGGAGGAGTAGGTACTTAAGGTGGGTGGAAACAGATGGAAGGCGTCAGAGCATTAGCTCACCTGAGAGATGCCCCAGTTTGTTCCAAGAAATACCTTGTCTGGTCCCGCATTCTTCTCTTCCTTAGATCCACCCGTATTCCAGTCCGATATTGTCAGTCTATCCTTGGTTGCATCATCATCCGGTCCTCTCAAAGTTCTGAATCCCTTAAGCCTACTCCGGTCAAACATTCAGTACAGCTCCTCCATACCTGCTGGCATACTTACGTCACCATCTGGCCTGTCCACCCTCTGCTGTGGACCACTTCAGTGAGCCAAACTCACTCCCTCTGGTCCTCCATCTACCACTTACTCCATAAGTGAGCCTCTGCTGCACCATCTCACTAGCCTGTCTGTTGTCGGTGCTCATCTCTTCTCTCTCATTCCCACAGTCCGTGACCAGAACCTTCACAGCCAGCCATATTCACATCCACTTCCATCACCCTTCTCTCCCTTCTTTCAATAAACCATTCAAACTGCACACTTTCCCCGTGTTTTGCTGCTTCCGGGTCACCGTGGACAATAAGAACATGATACTGAGAGTCCTGAGAGCTTCCCCTTTTGACCGAACCTTTACTGCAGCTGAGGCTCTAATCCATCTCCATCCGTAGACTCCAGATATGCAAACACCTCTGCTTGAGGCACAGACTGATCCCTGACCTGGAGAGAGCAATCAAGCTGATTTCACTTGAGAAATACAGCCTCAGACTTAAGGGAGCTTACTTTTATCCCAGCAGCTTACCATTCACACATGAATTGCTCCAGTGCATGCTGAAGGTAATTTCCTGTTAACACTTACCGCTCATTTTTTGACTGGGGTTACTTTTTAAATAGCTTTGCTTTGGTATTATAATTCCTGCCACTTATAGTCATGTAAGTATCTCTCTCACCTATGGATTGGCGGGTGTGGTGCCACAGCTGTAGCTTGTCAGGACTAATTAGGAGGCGCTTCAAGAAGAGCAGTTCTGGGATTCTTTCCAAATTCCAATGTTCTGGTGCTGTTCTTTTCTCTCTTTGGATCATAGGAGGAATCCTTCTGAGATCACTGCCACTAGCCTCCTCACTGCTCCTATGATAATTGTCCTTAAAGCAGCTACTCTCACCATTCAGCTACCTACCACATGCTCACCTGCCTGTCCATCCTCCAGCTCCATTTCTTTCATCGTATACCTCCTGCTGGAAAAGAAGGAAAAGGGACACTGCTTTACAGAGCCATTAAACACCATCACCTGTCAACCTTAGACTCTGTGGGTTTGCTGGCCTCCTCCAGGACATCCTCATTCATCATCCGCAGTAAGAGCTATTTATCCTCTCAAAGTTAATCACCTGCCATCACCAATCTCGAGAATGAACACTTATCTATATTCAGGGTCCAGTATCCCCTTCAAACAACAAGGTGTATTACTTCACAAATTATTTAAAAAAAATCTATTAATCCTTCAAACTGGGTCCGTAATGGTTGCCTGGGTCAAACTTAAAACAAACACGATAGTTTTCTTTCTTCCTCCAGTAGTCAGTCAGTATGTATACGTGTTTCCCTGCGGAAGCATTCCTCTTTGGGTTTTTTTAGCCAGCATTCAGGCATCTAAGCCATAGCTTTCAGGTATTTTTCCCCCCATTATATGTCATGACAGCTGCTCTGCTATATTTCACTTCCTCCTTTTTGTTGTGTCTGCATGTTGAGATTTGAATGCATTCTATTGCAGGTGGATGCTCCAGTGGATTTCAGAAACTGCTGTTCAGCTTGAATTTTACCCACAACCAAGTCTCAGATTTAGAGAGAATAATCCAAAAAAAAATAAAAATTAAAAAAAAATTTAAAAAATCGCAAAAATGTCATGAGTTGTATTCGTGTAGACAAGAGGAATGGGCAGACTGGTTCGAGATGACAAAAAGGCAACATTAAGTCCCATAGATCCATTTACAGCCCATGTCATCAAGAAGCTGCACGCACTGCTTTATTAGCAGATAAGCTTGGCTGGACTAGACCAGTCCTGGTTTTGTGCCATCTGTTTGTGTACATTAAGTAAAGCCAGAGAAATGTGGCAAAGATGGCAAGAATTGGACAATTAGCTTTGGCTCCTCTCAGTTTTTTTTTTTTATTTAATTTTATTTCTAAATTCACACCAATAACCAGTGGATATAATGCACCAAACAGGAGAACAGAAACCTCAAACAGACCTGGAGCGCATTTTAACAGATTTATTTTAAGTGTAAACTGGTGGTAGGCAGCTACTCGGGCAGGAACCACTGAAATGGGAGAGGACAGATTGGTGGCTGCAGCAGAGTCAAAGGATGTTACAAGACTCAACAATAAAGTGATTAGTAAAGTGATTGTCATGACCCTGGAGTCATTTTTTACCTTCAGGATTTAGTCAGTGTTTTCTGTTTAGTTTTTTTCTGCATTAGATTGGTATCTTTTTTCTGATAGATTTATTTGTTTCTCCCTGATTGCCTGTCTTCTATGTATCCCGTGAGCTTCAGATTCAGCTGTTCGTTGTAGCTCAACTGCTCTCACCATATACTTTGAAAATGGATGTAAGTTGCAAGGAGTCTTACAAGTTTATAAGAAGAAAAGGGAGGCCTCAGAAGAAAGAAATAAGACCAGAGTCGAGATTTGGGAGATTCTTTCACAGAGCGGATGAGCAGGTAGGACGGTCTTCCGCATGTGCAGTTATTCAAAAAGTGACTTAGGCGTTTCTTACCTACATTTAAGTCATCCGCTATACCTTTTAAAGGTGTTATCTTTTTAAACTTTGTAAGTTCAAACACTCGTTTAAAGTTCCTTCCTATATTTAGAGTCACTCGTAAATGAGGAGTTTGCGTGTTCTCCCTGTGTGCGGATCCTTTTTGGGGACTCCAGCTTCCTCCCACTGTCACGTATGTGTTCAACTAATGTTAGTGTTGCACAAACAAACACGTCTTTAAAGTCAACAGAAAAGTTTATAAAATGGAGTCAGAACATGGTAAAGTTTCACCCAGCAAACAGTTTTTGCCACAGGTACAGGACTACTGCTAAAATGGACAAAGGGTAGTGAAGAGGATTACATTGTTTTGGCAAAGTTTGATGCCTATGCCAAGCCAGAACATTAACCATGATCGTGTGTGTTTCAACCAAAGAAGCTAGCGCAAGGGAGAGCGGGCAGGGGCAATCATATATGATTTTTATGAGCTGACAGAGCCTTGTGACAAAGAGAAGAATCATTCATGAGGTCTGCAGCATCAGTGCAGATGGTGGTGACCACACAGAGAAATACAGAGGCCCAGAGAAGGCAAAAAGCAAAAGACGTGGAATAAAGTTTAAGATAGACACCCAAACTGACTCCAGTGCAATGTGTGAGACTGAGTTTAAAACTTTTACATCAACAATAAAGTAAGGAAGACACTGAGCGGGCCAAAGGGTAATTTGAACTGTTTAGGACAGTTCACGACACAGACCAGCTACAGAGAATACACATTCATTGAATTTATATCATCAGATGTGATAATGTAAACAACCTGCTGAGTAGATCAGTATCGTTAGCAATGGAGCTAATACAGAGAGTAAATGAAACCCAATTTCTTTACCCCCGTAGTAAAGAATCCGAGGTTGAATGCATGCAGATGGGCTGCTCACTTGGGAGGACTGCACTGGGACGCAAACCCACCCCCGACAATCAACCACCCCCTCCACACATGTTATGCTCTATGATGTTGTCTGTATGTTGCTTTTTTGTGCTGAGGTTTTTCTTGCATTTTCATACTGTGTACCTGTTGAGATGCAGTGCAAGAAATGCATTTTTCACTCACCATCCTAATGTATTATTTTCATTAAGGCTGCGGCAGTGTACAGCCCCCGACAACTGCAAGCATTTCTACAAAAATATGTCGTCTAGCACACTACAAACTATACATGGATCCAATAGGTTCGTTAATGACTGCCACGCATGCAGGAATGACGGTCATCAAGTGTTTTTGGACTTGTAACTACAACTACTCTAGATTGTTTACGTGGCTTCGGAGTGCTTCACGCACAAGTCCCAGAGGCCCGTAATGCAGCAGACTTGCCGAGCAGCACACGGCGGAGGAAGAGCAAGGGAAGGCGGTGTGACCAGCGGTAGAAGCGCGGCTGTCGAGGTGGGCTAACAGCAAAGCTAAAAGCAAACCCCTACAAATCGCAGCTTCCTTCAATCTTGCTCTCCAACGTCTGCTCATTGGACAACAAAATAGACCATCTACAACTTGAACTCTCTTCAAAGAGGGAGCTTGGAAACTGCTGCGCTCTCATCTTGACGGAGACATGACTCGATACCGGACAACGCCATAAGCCTGGAGGGGCTCGCTACTTTCCGCGCCGACAGAAACAGTGGACTTAGCGGTAAATCCCGAAGGGGCGAGCTGTGTGTTTACATCAACAACAACTGGTGTAAAATGCTAGATCTGTCGCCAGTTATTGTTCTCTGGACATAGAGCTTTTGACTGTTAACTGCAGACCTTTCTACCTGCCCAGGGAGTTTACTGTTGTTACCATCACTGCTGTTGTGTTGCTGCTGTTGTTGTATGTGCCTCCCAGTATTAATACTAAAGAGGCTATGAGTGTTCTCTATTGGACTATCACTGAGCTGCAATCTGAACACACGGAGGGTGTTTTCATCATTGGCAGCGAGAGCCAACTTGAACCGTGCCACCAGGTTGGCGAAGCGGAGCCACAGCCAGAAAATCCAGGATCTTTTCCACGACGCCAGAAAAACCAGGAGCATGTGGCAAAGCATATGGGCGATTGCAGACCACAACACACCCTCTCCCCGGCGGGTGAGCTGATGCTGACTTCCTTAACGGACTAAATAACTTATTTCAATCAAGCAGTGAAAGCTGTTCCCATCAGGAAGAGGAGGTACTCTGACGTGTTAAAGACCCTGAGAAGAGTCAACCCGCGGAAGGCCCCAGGCCCCGACAACATACCTGGGCGGGTGTTTAGGGAATGTGCAGGTGAGCTGGCTGGTGTCCTCACAGACATAACACCTTGCTGGACCAAGCCACAGTGCCAGCATGCTTTAAGTCTGCCTCGATCATTCCGGTGCCAAAGAAACTTCAAGTCACCTGTTTCAACGACTACAGGCCTGTTGCACTGACTCCCATCATGATGAAGTACTTTGAAAGGCTGGTAAAAGAACACATTGTCTCCAGTCTCCCCCCAACATTCGACCCGTTCCAGTTTGCCTACCGGCGAAACCACTCCACTGAGGATTCCATCTCCTCCGCTCTTCACCTGAGCCTGGCACACATGGAGGAGAAAAACACCCACGTGTGGATGCTGTTCCTGAACTTCAGTTCAGCGTTCAACACCATCATACCACAGCATCTGGTAGGAAAACTAGAACATCTGGGCTTCAGCACACCCCTTTGCAACTGGCTGCTAGACTTCCTCACCAACAGACCTCAGTCAGTCCGGGTCGGACAGAACACCTCTGATATCATCACCCTCAGCACGGGCTCCCCTCAGGGCTGCGTCCTGAGCCCCCTGCTGTTCACTCTGACGTCACATGACTGCTTCCCCAGATTCACCACCAATCACATCGTGAAGTTTGCAGATGACACGACAGCGGTGGGCCTCATCAGAGACAACAATGACCAGGACTACAGAGAGGAGGTGGAGCAGCTAGTGGGCTAGTGCAGAGACAACAGCCTGATCCTGAACGTGGAGAAGACGAAGGAGATCATCGTGGACTTCAGGAAGAACTGGCCTCACCACGCTCCACTGCTCATCAACAGCTCAGCTGTGGAGGTGGTTAGCAGCACCAAATTCTTTAGGGTGCACATGCACCTGCTGTGTGAACACCACGTCACTGGTCAAGAGGGCCCAGAAGCGCTTGTACTTCCTGCGGAGGATGAGGAGAGCCCACCTGCCCCCGCCCATCATAAAGACCTTCTACAGAAGCATTATAGAGAGCATTCTGACCAGCTGTCTCTCTGTGTGGTGTGGAGGCTGCAGCACCTCCGACTGGAAGAACACTAGGAGAGTGGTGAGGACAGCCGAGAGGATCGTCGGGGCTTCTTTCCCCTCCATTAAGGACATTTCATCTCAGCGCTGTGTGTCCCGAGCCCATAACATCATCAGTGACCCCTCACACCCCCACCATGGACTGTTCTCCCTGTTGCCTTCTGGGAAGAGGTTCCGCAGCATCCGCTGCAGGTCCACCAGGTTCCGCAACAGCTTTTTCCCCGTTGCGATTAGACTGTTGAACTCTAAACTGGACTCTGAATCACACGTGAACAGAACTGAAATTTATGGCCATTTCATTATTTTGCACTGCCAAGATTGCTGAACTTTTATAACCCATTTAAATTTAAAAGCACACAACTGAAAGTTTACTGCATTTTTGCACCATTATTGTTTTGCACTGCCAACGTTGAACTTTTCAAATTAATGCCTTTTTTGCACCAATATTTTTTTGCACTACAAACATTGTTGAACATTCTGCACACTTTCTTAAAAACAGTTTTCTCCTGTGTTGTTACATTCTTATCACTGCTGCACTTTATATTGTAACATCATCTTATTACAATTGCAATCTCATTACATTGTCGTAAGCTGTATGCAACAAAATTTTGTTTTGTATGCACTCTACATACAAAATGACAATAAACTTTGTCTAAGTCTAAGTCAAAAAGGCAGCACCTTGTGGCAGCAGCCTCAAGATGCACAAGGCAAGCAGGGGCACAGTAGTTTCTGCCCATGCCAGTAGCTGTGGCATTGGTGGTGTCTTCAAGGTGAGGACTGGCCACTGGGGGTATCCTTCAATATGAGGTATGCTCAGACGGAAAAGGATTGCCTGGTAGGTTTGTAGGGGTTTGAGACATATCTCTGTGAGCTGCCTCCTTTTACACTGTTCGTGGATCACATGCACCTGGTTCCCCTGATGAACACCAAGGAGCTGGATAACACTCTAATTCAGCGTCAGAGACTTCTCATGTCGCTGATGAGATTCAACCTGAAAGCAGAGCAGGCACATGGAAAACCTCCTGGTAGTAGCGGACCGGTTGTCAACAAGTTTGCAGCAGAATGTGGAGCAGGACGAACATTACACATTGTGGCTGTGTGATAAGCAGCATTCCTGTTTCACCCATGAAAATGGATACTATCAGAGCAGAGACAGCTACTAATAAGAAACTCCACCAGGTTATTAGGTAGCCACAGGGGTGGCCTAAACATATGTCACATGCACACACACAGTTTAGCGAGACAGTACTTTACTGTGAGATATGAGCAATCCATGCAGGATGGGTTGGTAATAAAAAGTAGAGTAATGATTCCACAGATGATGAGTACAGAAATGTTACAGACTACACAAAGGTAATCAGGAGCTGAATAAGTATAGAAGGAGAGCAAACAGACCAGTTTAGTTGCCAGATTTAGCTTCACAGATATCACACATATCACACATCAAGTGGGGAACTGCATGTGTTGTAGGGAACATAAAAAAGCCTAGGTGAGAGAGCATACTGTCAACTCCCCACCCAGATAGACCATTAAAGGAAATAGGTGTTGAATTATGTGAACATGACATAGAGAACTTTCTCTTCACATCGGACCACCACCCCAGATACTTAGAAACACTACATGACTTCAACAACAAGCTCACAAGTCATATTAAAGCTTAAAGCTGCATTTGCCTATTATGGTAGGGAACATCTGACCCAGTCATGAAACACTTTAAAATTAAAAGCTTTTGCGTAAATAGAGTTAAACATATTTAAACTTTGCCTTTTCTGTGTGGTGAGAAATAGCAGTTAAATAACAAACTTCAGGTAGGTGTAATGGCTTTGCAGGAGATGAGAACCCAGTATTCAGCCAGACACTTAGGTAGAGTTTAACAGGATTTATTTGAAGTGATGAGGGGGTGGGTCCGGCAGGCAACAAACAATCCAGGCTGGGTACAGAGCAGAACATCCATGCATAAAACCAAAAAGCTAACAGGAACTGGGCAGACTCAAAAAAGCAAACAGGTCAGATACAAAGAATGTAAAAATGCTGGAGAGCTCTTACCACAGGGAGATGAGACATGAAAACATGGGGAAAAGAGACGAGATGTGACGTTCTAGCAGGGAGCAGAGAACTGAAGCAGGTATAAATAGGCAGGAGAACAAAGAAAAAAGGGAGAGCTAATTAAGTAGAACAGGTGGAAGTAATCAGAAGGAGAAGAGGTGGCTGAAAGACTAACAGGACAAGTGGCAGGAAACGGGACAGAACTGAACTAGACAAAATACTTAACTACAGTAATCATACAAACTAAATCCTAGAAAGAAAACAAAAGCTAAGACAGAGCAAAAACACAAGCACATAATAAAAATCAGAAACTAATGTAAATACAGGAACCATGACTAAATTAACTGTGCAGAAGCTATGTAAGAATACAAAACAAGACCTAGACCAGAAATAAAACCTGAGGCAGAGGAGTGAACCAACTGATCAAATAATAAACATAAACCAAGATGGAAACCAGAATTTTACAGTAGGCTTTCATAAGTCTACAAGAACAAAAACAGATACAATTTAAATCTCTGAAATCTAATATTGACAGAAATAATGACTCTTCTGTATTATAAAATAACCCACAACAATAATATTGAAATTTCGTTTTTGAGTCAAACTGAACAAATAAACAAAAACCTGAAATAATATATGGAGAGAACAGACTCTTTTCTTTTCATTGTAATAATAAAAATAAAAAGTTGCAGACTCGCAAAGACATGCATTCTCACGTTAACAAATAAAAAGATGTATACTCTTTCATGATTTGTCTTCATGAACCCGTACAGAGCACACACACACACACAGAGCTAGTCTTGAGCGTTTATTGCAAAGAGGGAGTAGTGGAAGGTGAAAACCAGAGTCAGTTACCAGGCTGGAGTTGATGAGTTGCAGGAGCAGGCTGACTGGAGAAAACAAAAGTAGTGAAGCACTGGGGTGACAGGAGTTTCAACAGCAAGGCAGTAAACAGGCGTGGAGTGAGTGGAAGTTGCAGGTGGAGATTGCAGGCGACCAGGAACAAACTGAGCAGAGTATTTAAAGAGGGGTGAGCAGGTGGAGCCAGTCACAGGTGATTGCAGCCTGACAGGTGATCCTGATCAGGCTGCGCTGGGAAGGAGGAGGCAGGAACTGCTAAAAATGCAGCCACCATGTTACGAACGTGAATCAGGCAAACCCAGTATTCAAACCAAACAAGTGAGGTGAAGGCAAAAAACAGTATTTAATAATAAAACAGGGACAGGCAAGGCTCAATGGTCAAAAATGGCAGTCCAAAATCCGGTACACAAAAGGCAGTCCAAAATAGGCAGAGGTACAGACAGGGCAAAAGCAAGCTCGGATAACCATGGGACAGAATCAAGTCGGTAAACCGGTAAATCAGTCAGACAGGGCAGGAAAAACAGATCAGGGAACAGGCTGGCTCAGAATCAAAAAGGCTCTCAGGTTAGCATCAACAGGTCAATCAATAAAGGAACGCTGGAAACAAAACTCACCGTGGGCTCGTTAATGATCTGGCAGTTTGCAGATGTTTGTAGCAGGACTATATAGGGGAGTGAGCAGGTGAACGGGAGTGAAGACTAATTACAAGTGACAGGTGGAAACTGAACTGAACTGATTGGCTAGTGACTGGAGGTTGACAGGTGAGCAGATCTGATTGGCTGGTAACTGGTGTTTGGGGAGTGACAGATAAACAGGAGAGTGAGCTGGCAGATTGCTGGGAAGAGACAGAACTGAACTGGAAACATAAATAACATCAAACTACAATAAAATCTAACCTATTCCATAAACCAAAACTAATACAGAACCTAAACCTAAGACTAAACACAACACACACAAGCTATAATAGAAACCAAACAAGAAAGAGCCCAAAACCAAAACTGATTTTAAAGACCGGAGAGTTAACTAATAAATCAAAATTAACAAACAGCTGAAACAAAACCCAAATCCTGACAGAGCCCCTCCCTTGAGGACGGATACCAGACGTCCTTAAACAAGACAAATGATAAACAAAAACAGACTAGACCGGGCGGGTGGAGGGAGGTGCAGGACGGAGGGCTAGAATCAAATAAATGTCCAAATACAAACTAAAACAAAGCAAGATGAGACAAGTTCTCAGGCGGGCGTCCAGGAGGACGGCCCCGACGAGTCAGGTTCTCAGGCGGGCGTCCAGGAGGACGACCCCGGCGAGTCAGGTTCTCAGGCGGGCGTCCAGGAGGACGACCCCGGCGAGTCAGGTTCTCAGGCGGGCGTCCAGGAGAACGACCCAGGCGTGTCAGGTTCTCCGGCGGGCGTCCAGGAGGACAGCCTCGGCGTGTCAGGTTCTCCGGCGGGCGTCCCGAAGGACGGCCTTGGCGTGTCAGGTTCTCCGGCGGACGTCCTAGGCGTGTCAGGTTCTCCGGCGGACGTCCCGAAGGACGGCCTCGGCGTGTCAGGTTGTCCGGCGGACGTCCCAAAGGACGGCCTCGGCGTGTCAGGTTGTCCGGCGGACGTCCCAAAGGACGGCCTCGGCGTGTCAGGTTGTCCGGCGGACGTCCCAAAGGACGGCCTCGGCGTGTCAGGTTGTCCGGCGGACGTCCCAAAGGACGGCCTCGGCGTGTCAGGTTGTCCGGCGGACGTCCTAGGCGTGTCAGGTAATCCGGCGGGTGTCCTGTAGGACGGCCCCGGTTAGCAAAGATGTCCAGCGGCCGGTGGCGGAGCAGGTCTCTCATAGGCCGGCGGCGGAGCAGGTCTCTCATAGGCCGGCGGAGCAGGTCTCTCAGAGACCGGCGGCAGAGCAGCAACCTCGGGGACCGTCGGCAGAACAGGACCCTCAGGAACCGACGCCTGGAGAGAGAGAGAACAGAACCTGGCGCCGGACTAAAGGCTGGAGACAGCGCCGGACTAAGAGCTAGAAGAGACGCCTGGCTAAAGAGTTCAGGAGGCGCCTGGCTAAAGAGTTCAGGAGGCGCCTGGCTACAGGGTTCAGGAGGCGCCTGGCTACAGAGTTCAGGAGGAGCCTGGCTACAGGCTTCAGGTTCAGACGGCCCCTGGCTACAGGCTTCAGGTTCAGACGGCCCCTGGCTACAGGCTTCAGGTTCAGACGGCCCCTGGCTACAGGCTTCAGGTTCAGACGGCCCCTGGCTACAGGCTTCAGGTTCAGACGGCCCCTGGCTACAGGCTTCAGGTTCAGACGGCCCCTGGCTACAGGCTTCAGGTTCAGACGGCCCCTGGCTATAGGCTTCAGGTTCAGACGGCCCCTGGCTACAGGCTTCAGGTTCAGACGACCCCTGGCTACAGGCTTCAGGTTCAGACGACCCCTGGCTACAGGCTTCAGATGCTCCCAGACCCTTTAACACCCAGAACCTCAGCAGTAACCCCTCCAGAACATCCGACAAAGAGAGCCTGGTCAGCCACTTGGGAAATTGGCTGTCTTGCCAAAGGTGAGGGGGTAAGAGCTTCAGAAGAGGTCCAGGGACCTCTAAGTCTCCATGGGGCTCTGGGTGCTTGTCTTCTCGACGAGACCCCCGACGCTTGTCGTCTGGACGAGACCCCCGACGGAGCTTGTCGTTTGGACGAGGGCCGCGACGCTGCTTGTCGTCTGGGCGAGGACCACGACGCCCAGTGTCCCGATGAGCCCCAGAGTTGCGGCCTGAAAGAGGGCTCGTCTGAACCCCCTCTTCGTGGACCAGTGGTAGACCCTCCTGGGTTCCCACGTCGCAGACTGGCGGTGGGCCCTCCTGGGTTCCCACGTCGCAGACTGGCGGCGGACCCTCCTGGGTTCCCACGTCGCAGACTGGCGGCGGACCCTCCTGGGTTCCCACGTCGCAGACTGGCGGCGGGCCCTCCTGGGTTCCCACGTCGCAGACTGGCGGCGGGCCCTCCTGGGTTCCCACGTCGCAGACTGGCGGCGGACCCTCCTGGGTTCCCACGTCGCAGACTGGCGGCGGACCCTCCTGGGTTCCCACGTCGCAGACTGGCGGCGGACCCTCCTGGGTTCCCACGTCGCAAACTGGGGGCGGAACCTCCTGGGTTGCAGCGTCTTGGGCCGACTGCGGACCCTCCTGGGTTGCAGCGTCTTGGGCCGGCTGCGGACCCTCCTGGGTTGCAGCGTCTTGGGCCGGCTGCGGACCCTCCTGGGTTGCAGCGACTTGGGCCAGCTGCGGACCCTCCTGGGTTGCAGCGTCTTGGGCCGGCTGCGGAGCCTCCTGGGTTGCAACGTCTTGGGCCGGCTGCGGAGCCTCCGGGGTTGCAACGTCTTGGGCCGGCTGCGGAGCCTCCGGGGTTGCAGCGTCTTGGGCCGGCTGCGGACCCTCCGGGGTTGCAACGTCTTGGGCCGGCTGCGGAGCCTCCGGGGTTGCAGCGTCTTGGGCCGGCTGCGGAGCCTCCGGGGTTGCAGCGTCTTGGGCCGGCTGCGGACCCTCCGGGGTTGCAGCGTCTTGGGCCGGCTGCAGACCCTCCGGGGTTGCAGCGTCTTGGACCGGCTGCGCAGACAGTGCTGCTTTATAGCTGCCGGAAGCCGGCACTGGAGCTGAGGTAGGGGGCGGGTCCTCTGGGACAGGTGCAGGTGCCGAGGCGTCGGCTGGACCCTTGGGGACAGGATTGAGTCCACTATAGAAACCCTGGAGAGCCGCTCTATAGTGCCCCTCGACCTCCTTTAATTTAGCCTCCAGCTCCTCTGAATACTGGCTGAAAAGAGCCTCCCTAAGGTCTTTAATAATAGGGGCAAAAGCTCTTATCTGGTCCTCCAGAGCCAGATCCTCAGCATCACGGGCGCCACCAGGAGGCGCTGTGGGCTGCTCAGCTCTGGGGAGCACCGGACTCCGATCCACTGGGCAGGAAGTGGCAACGGACGGGCGCGGTACTGACTCGCCTGTCGGCCGAACAGAACGGGTGAGGGAGCGACCCACAGGTTTCCGTCCCCTCCTCCGACGGCGGGACGGCAGGACTTGCTGGAGGTTTAATTCTTTCGGTAGAGCCGGGATTGGCGGAGCCCACAGCGTTCCCTGCATCTCCTCCTCTGGAGGGAGAGAGAGAAAAAGATCCGGGCGAAGATCCCGCACCACCTCCGCTTCGACCTCCATAAACAAAGTTGGGTCTGGATAAAACCCATGGGCAGAGCCGACAGCGGTGTCGCTGGGTGAGTGATCCCTTCTATTCTGAGCAGAACCTGAATTTGTGACAAAGAGCCCTCCCAATCGTAAGCTCGGAGCAGGCAGCGAGTTACTGCTGCTGCGGCTGCTGGAGAGATGGCGTCTGGGACCGATACCAGGGGGACAGAACGCCAATCTGGAACCCTCCCAAGCCATAGCGTGTGGAGGGGGAAAAAAAAAAAACCTCTACAAACTTGTTTGGCGATAGGTTTTAGATGGGCCAGATCATTCTGTTACGAACGTGAATCAGGCAAACCCAGTATTCAAACCAAACAAGTGAGGTGAAGGCAAAAAACAGTATTTAATAATAAAACAGGGACAGGCAAGGCTCAATGGTCAAAAATGGCAGTCCAAAATCCGGTACACAAAAGGCAGTCCAAAATAGGCAGAGGTACAGACAGGGCAAAAGCAAGCTCGGATAACCATGGGACAGAATCAAGTCGGTAAACCGGTAAATCAGTCAGACAGGGCAGGAAAAACAGATCAGGGAACAGGCTGGCTCAGAATCAAAAAGGCTCTCAGGTTAGCATCAACAGGTCAATCAATAAAGGAACGCTGGAAACAAAACTCACCGTGGGCTCGTTAATGATCTGGCAGTTTGCAGATGTTTGTAGCAGGACTATATAGGGGAGTGAGCAGGTGAACGGGAGTGAAGACTAATTACAAGTGACAGGTGGAAACTGAACTGAACTGATTGGCTAGTGACTGGAGGTTGACAGGTGAGCAGATCTGATTGGCTGGTAACTGGTGTTTGGGGAGTGACAGATAAACAGGAGAGTGAGCTGGCAGATTGCTGGGAAGAGACAGAACTGAACTGGAAACATAAATAACATCAAACTACAATAAAATCTAATCTATTCCATAAACCAAAACTAATACAGAACCTAAACCTAAGACTAAACACAACACACACAAGCTATAATAGAAACCAAACAAGAAAGAGCCCAAAACCAAAACTGATTTTAAAGACCGGAGAGTTAACTAATAAATCAAAATTAACAAACAGCTGAAACAAAACCCAAATCCTGACACACCAGGCTGCATCATGACATACTCCAGTCCCTAGTTTTCTTCTTCATCCTAATTTTTTTCATCGTTCTTGTCTCCCATCTATATTTTACACTAAAGCTGATCATATATTTTTTTTTCCTTCTTGTAAATAGTGGGTTGGTGTTTTTTATGCATCCATATACATTCTGGAGGTCACCCTGTTTAGTCACACAGTTATCTGTTTTTTATTAAACTTTTTAACAAATAACTGTAGTCGTTTTTTTTTCCTATTTTGTAAATTTGTCTGTACTGCACAGTCTCCTATTCTTATTTGTTATACTTCTTACCCTTGCATGCTTCCATTTGTGTTTCATTTTGTTGCCGGTACACCTAGATGTCCCCACTGTGGGAAGACAAAGGATACTTTTCTTCTTCTTGTCAGTTTTCAGTTACTCAACAAACCTACATGAAAGTCTTTGCAAAAAGTGCCTTTAAAATTACATTGCACAAGCAAATCCTCTTCAGTTACTCAACAGGAAGCTAGTTCCTCTCATTGGTCCATTGGCTCTGCATCAGTGGGGGAAAAAAAACAGCTCAACATTTCCATTGTGTGAAGGACGTGCATGTCTTATTTCAAACGTCACCGTAGTCTACTTAAGTACACTCGTAATGGTCAAGTTAAAAACAATGAAAACTGGGCATTTTGATTAATCTATGAATCCCTCCAGATGCCCCGAACAAGCTGTAAAAAGTGTACAAGTCCAAGCAAAACAGGATATTGTGCCACCCTGCGTTATGCTATACCAGAAGACAGGGTTTTCCCCAGAAAATGGGCTAATCCTGGCGGTAGTGTTACTGTGGGCTCTGGGAAGTGCCATAAGTACAACGTTAAAGATCCTCAGACTCAAAAATTCTGTGTGCAATTCTATACCTTATAACATTTGACCTTTATGACAATGGTGTAGCATAGCTAACAGCTTACTAAGCACATTCATTGAAAATGCTGTATGAAAACATGTGTGGATGGGTAAATGAGGGCAAAGATTGTGTTGTAAAGTGATCTGAGTAACCTGGTTGGCTAGAAAGGAGCTTTATAAGTACAGTCTTAAAACTTAAATTGTTACGTAAAATTTATAGCAGCTATCTCATGGAATATAAAGGAATATAATAAAGATTATGTATGTTTTTGCATTTACTCTCTAGATTATAACAGGAATCAAACAACCTAAATGCTGAAAATAATCCTTAAAAACAAAACTTCAGACTCCAAACTAACTGTCTCCAGCGGCTTTCAGGCAAAAGGGTGGGGTACACCTTGGACAGGTTGCGAGTCCATCCCAGGGTAAGACAAAAACACACAGGACCAGCAGCCATGCACACACACTTAGACAGAACTGAATAAAATCAATTAAAATATATAAGGGCCATTTTCCCCACTTCAGCTCCGTAATCACTGTTTAAAGGAACATAGGGATGTATAGTTCTCGTAAGGAGAAAAAATAACATTGTTAAATGTTAAAACTTCACTGTAACATAAGCAATTCCCTTTATAAATGTATGCTGCTTTAAATAGAAATGATCAAATTGTGTTTTTTGTTGCTTTTTTGGAGGCAAGATCTGCTAAAATGTTGTCAAATGAAATGCAGCTTCCAACCTCATGGTTGATACTGACAATGACCAGTCCACTCACTATATCAACTCTGTTTAAGAAGACAATAACAAGCAATTGGAACAGTTACTGCAAGAACTAGAAAGTCTGTATAAGTTTGCGTGCCTTCAGATGTTTTGGTTTGTGTAATGGAGAGCTTCAACTATTCACTATATTTGTCTGACTTGTGTACTTTGTAGTTCTTCTAACTTGCTACCCACAGCAGTGTTCTTAATGTTGACCTCATGAAAGGTCAAGAAACAGGAGCTAGGAGCTAAAACTAGAGGGTTTTGGATGCAGTCTCTGTCTATATCAGCTGGAGTGACGGGAGACAGTACCACTGAAAGATCACACATAATTGAACCAGAACAAGGTGTCTTGAGTTAAACTCCTTCTTTGAAAGCCAAAACCTATAAATCAATAGGTCATTCAAGAAGATATCACACAGCACTTGTCTGTTTCCATTCTAGAAGGATAACAGACTGCTTAACCTCACAGAACACAAGCCAAAGGAGTATTAGCTTTTAATAATACCTGTAAAGCTATGATAAAAACTGAGTTGGATAATAGAGTAGGAATCTGCAGTAGGGTCACATATAAATTCCACATTGATTGTACACATACTTTGTAAGAATTGACAAATTTGTAAGAATTGACATCCAGCAGCCTTGACAAGCAGTTGGCAGTGAAGTTCAAGGTGTTTACCAAAGTCACGTCTCATAATCTACTCACAATGGCAAATAGATTCTGAGATATGTTCAGCTAATCTGTCAGACTTTTCCCCTGAAGAATATACCTGAGCCAGAGCTTGATTTCGGCTATAACAAGCCATGCTGAAAAGTGTATTTATTTATGTAGCGCAATTCATTAAGTAAAATACATTATGTACATATTAATTAGATACAGACTTAGCCCTGAATTCTGTTAATTATGATGATTTTCCTGTTATAGCTTATGTAAGCACAACAGTTGAGATCAGAATATTACATCAGACCAATAAAAAAAAGCTGTTATTTCAAAAGGTACATATACCCTGACAAACGAGCCTTATTGGAATGCATATTCTAATGTGTCGCATCAGCTGTATCATGCCAGAAACACATGCAAATCATGCACAACACTCACCTTTGAGGCCTGGAATTGCAGATGCCTGACAGCAATGCAGGAGCAGACAAAGTGAGGCTATTTGGTCCAATCAAAAAAAATAAATTCTTTCTTAACTCTGGTCCTCTTCACAAACTGTCCATGTGGAGAAATTAAATTAAAAACAGAAATATATATATATATATATATATATATATATATATATATATATATATAAATATATATATATATATATATATATATATATATATATATATATATATATATATATATATATATATATATATATATACTCAGATGTACTCTGCTGAGTGGACTCTTGAGACATTATCAGATTAAGCAACAGTCATTTAAGGAAGGTTAGAATATATCACAGTTTAATAATGTTTTCAATGAAACAGTACAATTTTGAATGCAACAATTTTTACAGGTTGATAAAATGCATCTCAAATGAGTTGGATCATAGTGTGCAGAAAAGTCTTGTGAGGTTGCTTAAAAGCTCTATAAATAAAGACAAAATCATTCCCAGGCTGCTCAGATTAGATGCTTCTGTTTGTGTGTTCATGTTACACCAAAGCACATTCAAACTGTCATAATCCACTGGGATTAAACAGAAGCCAAGAGGTGACTGCTGTAGTGCTCTTTTTACAGATCAAAGTTGCTGCCATCTTGTCCACCTTTCTGAGCTGTAGTTGTGGAGAAGGTGTTTCAAATGAGTCACTCTCCACACAACATATACTTTATGTAACTTTAATGGTTTACTGCAATTAGTTTGCTAAAAAAAAAGGAAAGTCAAGATCACTTTGAAACACAAATTAAAGAGCTAATCATTATGTTCAGTGTCATCATGTCCTTTATTTATACAGGTAAAAGTCGCAGTCAGAATAAAATCTCTTTTCCTAACGGGATGGGTAATTTCCCTCTGGGATCATTAAAGTATTTCTGATTCTGATTCTGAGGACTTCCACTGTTCAATCAAGTGACTCTTAGAAACATCTCTGCTCTGGAGTTGTTATTTTCTGATAGAATTGAGCAGTGTCTCCAGAATCGAAGGCACTTCATATAGAAAAGCATGTCAAACTCATTGCAACAACGATTTGCTCTACAATACAAGAGGTATTTGATTAGATAAGAATAGAGAATACTTTTTGTAATGTTTTTAATATGTTTGGCCCACATGCAGAACTCAATTCAGAAGGCAGGCAGCAGTTTAAGATGTTTATTAAAGAACACAGGAACAGGAACGCAGGATGTCGCCTGACAGTGACAAAGGAACTGAGACGATCTCTGTATATAGGAACAGCTAATTCGTTCAGGCCGTGGAGATAGATCTGTATGTGAGGGTGGAGTGCCTCCCGCCGGGCTCGGGAAACCTATCTGGGGAGTGTAGAGCACGGAGATGGATTCAGCTGAGCCCTCTACTAAGATGGAACCAGGTGACTGGGCGACAGGTGAGCTGGCAGATGGAGCAAGGCAATTCAAGCAGCACCGAAGCACAGAGCAGGGAGCAGATGGCAGCGGGAGGAACCAGGGTTGACTGGAGATGGCCTCAGCCCGACGTGGTAACACCAAGAGAGCACAAGGGTAACGTCCCAGAGCAGGATCCAGAACAGAGAGAACACGGAGGCTTGACTTGAGACGTAGGAAACACACACGGGTGCTTAGAGTGGAATCCAAAGCGTGAGGCAACCTGGGAGAAACAGGAAACAGAGATTAGCGCTGGGAACAGACAAACTGTCACGAGACAGTGGCCACTGAAGCATACCACTCAAGGTTAACACTCTGGCGTCTTCCTGCTGTCCGCTCTCTGCCTTTATGCTTCAGCACGCCGCCGCTGAATGAGCTGCAGGTGCGCACCACACCCACCTGTCAACTACAATCACCTGTGAGCAGAGAGAGAGGGAGAGAGCAGGCAGCGCTGGCAGAGAGCTGCACAGCATTCCCTGCAGAATCCTGACACTTTTAAGTATTATTAAAGCAGGAGAACTATTATCTGTATACTACTCCTTTTTAAGGGAAATATTCAGTAGAGCTCTCTAGCATCACACTCTTTATTTACTATGAAAACACCACAATCATTTTTGAGAAAACCCTTCCTTTATGGTTTATCAGCGGCAGACTGACTGGTAGAATCAGTTACAGCAAGCTATTCAAAACTTGGCAACTTTACATTGTACCCAAGTAAAGAACTAATTGCTACTGTAACCCTTTTATTTCCTCTGCTATTTGGCCATTGAACATGAACAATGCCTAAATGTATTTTTATTTATATTCTTCTTGTTCTTAGACTGTGTTTCTGTATGATTCCTTTATGGTTTTGATGTATGATGGGCTTAGCTGACTAAGGTCTAGGAAAAGATCAGGAGGCTCCTCTGTAGGCCAACAGTCTGCAATGAAGAACAATGAGACTGGGTCTAGTTTGAGGCAGCAGATATGCAAATTGTAGCATAACTTGATTTTTAGACGATTCAGTTATTGTGGAGGAGTAATAATGATGACACAGGAGGTAGGTTTGATCACCATGTTTATTTGACTCCAATCCTGCCCCAGGACAATGTTGAGGGCAACAAGAAGATGAGCGGGTTTGAGCCTGTCGATACAGGTTCTCTTTAGCTGGTGAATGTGAATCAAGCATGACCCATGGAAAGCTATCGACCCAGTTGCCATCAGTCAAAGCAGCATGGGGCACAGCTTTTAATGACCTGTGAAACCGTTCGCACAACCCATTAGCCTGCGGATTGTACGCAGTAGTGCAGTGGATATTGACCCCCAGACCTTCGGCCAAGGTAGACCAAAGCTCTGAAACAAACTGTGGGCCTGTCAGAACTAATGTCTGAACGGGGACCAAAGTTTGCAACCTAGGTTGACAAAAAAAGATCAAGCCACTGCTGCCAACATCATGGATGATAGGGGAACCACTTCAGGCCACCGGGTGGTACGATCTATCATGGTCAGGAGATGTGTGAAACCTTGCGATGGACACAGAGGACCCACCAACTCTATATGCATATAATCAAACCGCTGACTCGGAATAGGAAAAGGTTCCATGGGTGTTTTAGTGTGCCTGTGGACCTTGAATGCCACAGCCCATTCCCTAACTGTTTTGTGCAGTCCAGTCCAAACAAACTTAGAACCAACCAGTTTCACGGAGGCCCTATTGCTGGGATGCAAAAGGGAATGTAAAGAGGAGAGATCAGTGCACGGGACAGGCAGTCAGCTACCAAGTTGGACTTGCCAGCTACATACTGAATGTCAGTTGTAAATTCAGAAATGACGGCAAGGTGCTGTTGCTGTCATGGAGACCAGGGATCAGAAATTTTGGACATTGCAAAGATAAGGGGCTTGTGCTCCACATAAGCATTAAAGAAGCAACCCTCCAGAAAATATCTGAAATGGCATGTAGCCAGGTAGAGAGCAAACAACTCTCTATCAAAAATACTGTATTTACGCTCATTGTCCCGCAATACATGGCTGAACAAGGCAAGTGGTTGCCAAACCCCGGAGACTAGCTGCTCTAACACCGCCCCCACTGTTACATCAGATGTGTCAGTCGTCAAGGCAATTTGTGTTGACAGAGAAGGGTGGGCCAAAAGAGTGGTATCAGCCAGCAGAGACAACAGAGGTGTTCAGGGGTCCAGTTGATGCTGTTGGTGGCTTTTTTCTGTTTAAATGCTCCATATAGTGGCTTCAGGAGTTGTGCTGCCCTGGGGAGGAAACAGTTGTAAAAATTATTGATGCCCAAGAACTCCTTCAGGGCCTTAGCCGTCTGTGGGCGAGTAAAATCTGACACCGCCTGCACTTTTTTGGGCAACTGAACAGCACTACTGGCAGAAATGCGGTGGCCCAAAAAGGCTGACTGCCAACCCAAATTGGCATTTTGCTGGGTCGACAATAAGTAAATGAAAGTCAGACAACAAACGCTGGAACACATCCTCAGAAGCTAATAAATTTGCATTTACTAATGGCCCAGCTCCTAACGTTATAAAAGGCAGTGTCAATCAACCGTCTGTTAGCAACATCAACAAGCTGCCCATGAGCACAGAGAAAGTAAGCACCTATGATGGGAACTGAGCTCGCAGCCACTAGAAAGTTTCACTGGAAGTCGCGGTTGTGAAAACAAACAGTCACCAAGTTTCGCCAAAGGTTTTGATGAGAGAGCCGTTAACTCTGGCATCTCCGTGTCGTGATTGCTGCCACCACCAATGGATGATCAGCCACTGAAGACTTCGGCGTAGGCTCAGAAGATGCCGCTGGAGGTTCTTGAACCAGCAACTGGTCTGTGAAGCTCTTTGTAGCAAGGAGGATGCGATCAGCTTCTTCAGTGAGCAGTAGTCCTTCTGCAGGAACAGGGGAGAGTTGGCGAAGACAGCCCACAATGGAGCTGGGAGCTGTTGGAGGAATAGGTAGATAAAGAGGAACCCACCATCGTCTGTACCCAGTGGTGATAACATGCTCTCCATCAGCTCAGGAGCTGTGCCTCCCCCAAACCTGAAAGCGAGCAGCTTCTCCACAAGTTCCGTGTCAATGAGGGAATAGCGGCGTAGAAGCAGCTGCTTGAGTGCGGTGTTTCCCCCTAGGTCGGAGGATACCAAAGTAGGATCATCCTTTGCCGGGTGGACATGTGATCCAGTGAGGCGATCACATAGTGGTACTTTGTGTCATCTGAAGACTCTGCTCCTCTTCGCTCCTACTCCATTCGGCTCCAGAGGTCCCGGTCCAGTCTTCACTTCTCAAATAAATGTTCTTGCAAAAAGATCAATTTTCTCCTGAGTGTGTTCTGCATGTGGGCCAAACACTTATCAAAAACCATGACAGAACAAGGTTTGATCACCTCGTTTACTAGACTCTAACTGACTTGAGTAGCGGTACAGAGTGTGATAATAGGCACCAACAAAAACGTATTTTTCAAATCAAAATCATCATCTTGGTTTGAGTGGAGCACCCTAGTGGTCCTCCACATTATTCCCAATCTAATCTTCTACCTACTATTTAGTTTTTTTTTTTTGTTTGTTTTTTTTTGCATATTGATTATTTTTTGGTATTTTGTTTTCTGTATTAAAACTCCTTTGAACTCTACTAATTATATTATACTGCACATATCACATGTTTTATACTGTGGCAGCTATTTTGCATTTGGTTGGCATTGACAAAAAACTTTTCTAATCTAAATTGTGAGCTCAGAGGGTTGTCTAGTTACCTTTTTTGACTTAGAGCAATAAAAAGCTTTTTTCTATTTACAGATGCTTGTCAGATGCTATTGTATTTATACACTTTGGTGTATAAATACAGTAGGGGCGAAGAAGTCCATTCCACTCTGCCCTGCTGTAAACCTAAATTTGATTTCAAATTGCAACCAGTAAACGCATGAGGTCTGTTATTATAGGTCAGTAAATAGCACCTCAGCCTGAGAGCCCAGACTGTAGCTCATTACAAATACTGACTATTCTATTTGATTTCTATTTCCTTGTTAGGCTTTACGGCCATAAAAGGCTTATACTGATCCCTCTTTTAGACCTAATCTTGTCATGAACTGTGTATTTAACTGCCTCAGGTTATTAATAGGCTTCTGTGCAAGCACAACCACCGGTCCACTGGTTGTTGCTGTTCATATTCAGGCTATATAAAACTTGCTTTGTAAAGTGAAACATACAGGAACTGATTTGTTTTGTTACATTTGTCAGTAATTGTTTCAGGAATCGTTTGTTCTTGGATACTTTATTGAGTGGTTGCAGAGTGTCTCTTATTCAAGCAAATGGCAGATGTCAGTCGCACTGAACGAAGGGTTGGGTTTACACAGAAGAATATTAGAGTTGCAGAATGTGAGAATTGAGTATGCAGGAAGGGTCCAGCAGCAGCTTGGGGGGGGGGGGGGGGGGGTATCAACGGACCATATTCATAAAATATGCAGTGCAGAGTGAGCCCGGGGCTGAAGTTAAGGTCCAGTATGAACTCTAGATTGGAGGGGATAAGAAGCCTAAAGCACAACCCATGTGTCCGTCGAGCACAAACAGCCGAACCGCGGCTCTCACCAGATTATTGGCAGCTGTGTTTTGTTTTGTTTTGCAGTGGACAGAAAATATGAGACAGAAGACCAGCAACACACATCTTTGGTGAAGCTCTATGTATAGTTAGCAGAATAAGAAAGGCAATTTGTTTTTGATTGATTATTTCTTTGTTGGATCAATACTTCTTGTCAATAACTCAGATTCCATTGGAAAGGATGCTTTTCTTTAAAACGGTGCCACATTTGTATTTAAGATGCATGTGTGTGTGTGTGTGTGTGTGTGTGTGTGTGTGTGTGTGTGTGTGTGTGTGTGTGTGTGTGTGTGTGTGTGTGTGTGTGTGTGTGTGTGTGTGTGTGTCACTTGCCAAATCTTCTCTGCCAATGATACTGGAGGCAGTGGGATTGTGTGGGGCAGTACTGTCCCCCTCTCCAGAGCTGGGATTACCAGTGATCAGTTCCAATGTGTATATCCCATCCAAATCTAATCTTCAATCTCATGCTGCAAACTGTACACTGGTGAGATTCTGTGATCAAAAGGTCAAAAAGTTTTCTTTAAGCCTTAATTAAAAAGAGCCTGCAGTTTCTTGTACACCTGAAGGATCTGCCTGGTTCAGACTTGACAAGCTACTCAGCAACGTAAATTTGGCCCAAGCCTATTGAGGGTTTAATAAATCAATAGCAGAATGCAAAACCCTATTCTTTGACAAATAGGTTTGTTTTTAGAACTTGTGTGAAATTACCCATTTTTCTTGTGTTTTTCAGGACTCTGACAGCAGATTTTTACATTATGTTGTTCTCTCTGCAGAATGGTGGCATTGTTAAAAGTGAACACAAGCTTTCAAGTTTGCCTACTGGTTATCCATTGCTACCATAGCAAGCATAAACTGCAGATAAAACTGTGCAATTTATCATGGTAGGAAAACACATGGAGTATGCTGGCTCATCAACAGAAACACCAGGATTTATTTATTGAGAATTCAAGAAGAAGGAGAGTCTGGTACAACCTTTGATCCCAGACAGGATAAGAACCAACATAACCATACCTCATAACAAAATATATGCAACACTGTTGCTCCCAGCCAGTAATATTTTACCAACAGGCTAACTCCCCAACTTTACTAAGATGTGTAAGGAGAAATAGTTACAGAGGTGCAAGATGTATAAAATAAATGAACAAATAAATAATATTAGTGAAGATAGCTCCTAGAATTGCTTCTTGCCTCACCTACTGGAGATCATTAAAACATTCTTGACTGTGTGAGTGATCTTGCTTGGACGGCTAGAACCCTGCCCTAAGTGGCAGTTTCTTTGAATGTTCACTTGTAGATTATTTTCTGTTCTTTGAAATGGCTGATTCGAAATTATTTTGGGAACCTCTTTAAACTGTTTACAAGACTTATATGCTACTACTGTCTTCCTTCTGCAGGCCTCAGATTGTCAGGTTTCTGTTGTGTCTGTGTGGTGTTTTATTCCTCTGACCCGCAGTGTTTCTGCCCTCCTGTTCCCTTCCAGACTCTTCAGCTGTAGTTTAAAAAACCTGTCTGCCATTCTTCTATTGTCTAAGTGACAGCCTTAGCAGTAACCTCTAGCCCCTTGCTTTCTACCTGAGCCTTTTGATGATTCCCAGCATTATTTACCTTGTTTCTTCAGAGTGTCCTCCAAGGCTCCTTACTCCAGTGACTCCTTCAGTCACCTTACATCAAGCTCTTACTTGGGCTGCCTCGGACGCTTTGTGAATGACTCACTTAAACAGGTCTGCTTTCTGCATTCTAGTTCGCCACATGGATCGACAGTTCCCTGCTCCCTCTCCTTCAAGCCAACATCCTATCTACCTTCCATGCTGTGCATCTCTGATGCTCTTACTCACAGTTTGTACTGACGTCCTTTTTAGAACCTCAGCTGACCAGACCTGATATTAAACTTCTTTAACAATAAACTTTGTTTAAACGTTCTTTGCGTTTCCGAGTGTTCTAGCATATGGTTGCAGCCTTTGATTTTACAAAACATCAGATACAACAACTCACTAATTTAAGTAACATTCATAATACAACTGCTGGTAAGAATTTGTCTTAAAAGCAAAAACCACATACTTTTGAATAATGTGCACTTTTGAATAATGTGCATTTGAGTTGAGATAAACGTTAAGGCGGGTTGTCATATATGGTTTGACTGATTAACGTGAACTGTTCCAGTGCATTCATGTTGTTTCATAAATGTGTTGCATTCAGTTACATTAAGATAATGATGCATTACAGATAAACAATAAGGTCTTTGTACATGGTTGCTAAATGTATACTCTGTTACTGCCATAAACATTGCCCTGTATATATTCCATATGTTGTTAAAATATTTTATACGAATATGTGATTTATAGAATCATCTGTAATACTTGAAGTTCAAAGCACAGTCATGGCCAAAGGATTTGGCAGTGATACTGTTGGCTCTGTTTTTATTGTATTTATGAACATAATGATCCACTGATTTCAGCATAGTTATTTGATGAACAAAAGTGAAGCTGTGTGAAGAGTTCAGCTGAAACCAGTCAAAATGGCTGTGAAGGGAGGGATAGATGTGCTTGAAATCTGTTGTGTTCTCATGATAGAGCACATGTAGAAATACTTGTCTGTTAAAAAGATGTATTAAGACCCAAAATTACATTAGATGTAATATCGACGTAAAAACAATCAGATCAGTTCCTGTTGTATTCCATATTATCAGTGCTTTAAGTGAAAAGAAAGTGCTGGTATTCCCCTTAATGTCATACAAAAATGGGGCAGAAACTTGAGTAATACTTTTATATAGATCTATCCATAGATTAACAGTTTTATTGTACAGAAATTACAAAACAAAAAAAGAACAAAGCCAGTGCTATATGGCTATACAGAAGCAAACAAGCACAGTTTGCTTCTGTGCTTGTTTGTCTCTCTTGTTGTGTCTCTGCTCTGTCTTCTGTAACCCCCAGTCGGTCGAGGCAGATGACCGTTCATACTGAGCCCGGTTCTGCTGGAGGTTTTCCTTCCCGCTAATGGGTGTTTTTTCTTTCCACTGTCGCTTCATGCTTGTTCAGAATGAGGGATTGCTGCAAAGCCATGAACAATGCAGACGACTCTCCCTGTAGCTCTACGCTTCTCCAGGAGTGAATGCTGCTTGTCGGGACTTTGAAGCAATCAACTGGTTCCCTTATATAGAAAATTTTTGACCAATCTGTATAATATAATTGATTTTGACTTTGTAAAGTGCCTCGAGATGATATGTTTCATGAATTGGCGCTATATAAATAAAATTGAATTAAACTGAAATGAATATCAAATTTACCTGAGCCAAATTTAAAATGTCACAAAGCCACTTTTATTAACTTCAAGACACATGGTGTTAATGTGGACATGAAACACAATATTGAAAAAAATAAAGAAATAGAAAATCCTTAACAATAGAAAAAAGGGACAAGTCCTTCATAGACTTAAAGGATGTAGCTGTCATGATCAGAAACAGAGGACCCAGAATTCAGCCAGATGAGTATGTGATGTTTGAAGACAATTTAATGATAAAACAGGAAATGGGTCGGAACCAGGATGACAGGCAGGATGTTGAAAAAGGATAATCAGAGCTGGAGTCCAGAAACCAGTCCAAACTCAAGCCATGCAATCAGAAGTGCAGAGATGTCGAGAGCAGAATCCAGGAACAGAGTCAGAGCGCAGAAACAGGTCCATTAACCAGCACGGAATTAGATCCGACAGGGGCAAGGCAAACTCAGAAAAACAGGAAACAGACAACGGATCGGATCAAAGGCAGGCAAGCAGACAGAAAAACGATACATATGACGCACCCGAGGTTTGTAATAATCTGGCACTAGTGTCTGGTCTGAAGGCTGGATAAATAGCAGGTGGAGCATGTGGATTTGATGAGGAATGATGAGAACGGGGTGGAGCTGCAGAGGTGTGTCAGGTGAGGGATCAGAACAACCGAAATCATTACATTAGCTACAAGTTTACCTCCTCCTGGCTAGTAGGTGGCGCACTCACGCTTTGATTCCAACCTTAGGTTGTACTGTATGCCAACCAGTTACCAGGTCCTTTTTGTTAACATTAGCATACATTTCACTTACCTGTTGAGAAGGAAAGCGGCAACCTCCGCGTGGCTTCTGAACCCCTTTGCAAAAAGTTTGACAGATGTTCACCCTCATTTGCTTCTTTTTTGGTCCGCTTGAATCTGAGAAATGTGACGCAGAGAAGAAGCAGTTTCTCAGCGCTATTATGGAGCTACTACGATATGGCAAGGCCTGAGCTCCGTCTAATGTGACTTAAACCTACTATTCCCATGAGGTATTCCTCAAATGAAGTTAAATTATTAAATTCAGAACAGACATCGCACCTGCGTTGTGGCTATCTTGTGGTCAGACAAGCTGTGTAGAGTGGTGAAGCAGACAGCTCTGTTTCGAATATTGCATCAGCAAATATAATGTTAACAACGAAACACTGCTGCTTCGGTGTCTACCGGAGTGACTCTCCATATGCCCATCGGGACCATATGAAAGGAGTTTTTTATTCAATCCAAGGTTTTTTGTCAGTTGTGAGGATGGTGGCTGACACTACAGGTCATGGCTGTAATGGCTGATGATGACAGGAGATGACTGAGACTGCAAAACAGATGATGATGGCAGGAATGAGCAGATGACCAGACAATGTGTGCAAGATCAGACAGGTGATCAGATGATGCAGACAGAGACAGACTAGACCAGACAATGAAGGCAGAGACTGACTTGACGAGATAATGCAGGCAGACTTGACAAGGTGCAGCAGGCAGAGACAAACTTCACCAGGGGTCAGTGACGAAAAGTTACAACAAATACAGACAGAGACTGAAAAAGACACACAGCACATACTGCTCCGACAAACGATCGAGGGGGGATGGCCCGAGGACAAAAAACAATGCCATAGAGCATCATGGAGTATGGGAACTACTGCGACAAGCTTTCTCTAATAAACCATATCATTTTCAAAGGAGAGAAAATAGTCGTGCCAAACTCACCATGTTCAGAAATGTTATCTCAGATCCACACAGCTCACATCGCCATGGAAAAGTGTAAACAGCGAGCACACGACATCCTGTTCTGGCCTGGAATGAACAAACAAATTGAAGACAAAGTTGGAAAATGCCCAGTGTGTTTGGTGCACAGATCATCTAACACAAAGGAGCCTATGATCAATCACACTATTCCAGACAGGCCATGGCAAAGGGTTGCAAGTGATCTGTTCACTTGGAACAATGAAATCTACACAGTGACTTTGGACTAATACAGCAGATACTTTGATCTGTATAGACTTCAAAACACTACTGCAACAGCCGTCATTCATAAGCTCAAAGCTGCCTTTGCTAGGCATGGCATACGTCAAACTGTGATATCTGACATTGGCCCCCAGTACAAATGCAGTCTTTCCCCGCACATTCTGGCAGCTTAATCCCAAAGTGTCACCATCACACTCTCACCAGGCGAATTATTCGTCAAAAACACCAAAAATGGTATTATGACAGATCCACCAGACCACTCTTAACTCTTCATGATGGACAAAATATTCGCTTTCAGGAAAATGGACAATGGAAACCTGAGGTTGTTGTTGGAGCAGCTGACACCGCCAGATCATATCATATTAAAACACCAGAAGGAGCTGAATACAGAAGGAACCTGCGCCACCTTTTGGACACTAAAGAGTACTACAGTAAACCCACAATAACCAATCCTCTGCCCAAGCCACTGATGATGTTGTTCAACACACACCCCAAATGTCACCCACTCCAACAGCTATCACCTGTTACACAAGATCTGGTCGAAGAGTTCAGCCCAGAGACATTTTAGACCTCTGAGAGCATCTACCAAAATGTTGAGTTACTCTTGTAGTATCGCATAGGAGTCCTTTGGTTTAGTACACATATGTAAAATAATGATCTAATTCCTTGATGGTTTATCTTAATTTTCTGTGTCGTTACTTTTACATTATCTTAATCTTTGGTTCATCTCATTATTATTTGATAAAGTCTACTACAGCTGACTATATGGTGCTATCCCTGGTACTGAAGTTCATGCATTTGCAATGGCATTTAATTTCAAACATATCTATGACGTTTTTAAACAAAGAAGGGGGATGTAATATTCTTAGGGAATATGGCCAAGCGCCACACCATAGTGTTACGCTATTGGCCCGTATGTCCCGTAATACAAGAAATATTCAATGCATATGCTGCACCTGGAATTTTTGATGCCACCACTCCTTATTAAAGCTGAGTTTGGAAGTCACACTGACTTATTCTGAACAAAAAACAAAACAGAACCGTGTGTGTGTGTGTGTGTGTGTGTGTGTGTGTGTGTGTGTGTGTGTGTGTGTGTGTGTGTGTGTGTGTGTGTGTGTGTGTGTGTGTGTTGCAATGTGTAATTGTAATGTATAGATTGTGCTTAAACAGCTTTATCTGAGCCAAGTCCTTGAGGGGGAATCTTATCTTCAAGGTTATTTGACTAGGAAAATTTCACACTTGATCTGCTAGTATGAATATATATATATATATATATATATATATATATATATATATATATATATATATATATATATATATATATATATATATATATATACACTTTTCTGTAGTACACATGTATGTTTTAGAAAAGGACTGATGTGGCTTTAAAATTGTTGTTTTGTTCCTTTTTCTTTCACCCTTCTATCTCTGAACTAAGTGGGTTTGACTAATAAGAGCTTTGATTTATGACAAAAAGCAAACTGATATTGATCTATGGTTGGTAAAGTCTTTTAAAATACATCTCAAAACATAATTATGGGTTAGAGAAAAGATGCTTTAGTGGGGTTTGGAGTCCAGCAGAGGTCTGTTTTCATGGTCTTTTATCTTGCATCTCAAAGCATCACCTTGATTTTATGTTACAATTAGGATCTCTCTCTCATTCACTCGCTTACTCACTCACACTCTCGCTCTCTCTCTCTCACACACACACACACACACACCAATGATGCAGTTTGCATGTGCTGGTCCCCAACCCTTTAATGTTATTCAGCCATGTGATGCCACCAGGTCACTGAAACTGCTCTATTCAGTCTCAGTCGATCCACTTAAATGATTTATGCCTAAAAACCTCATCTTGCCTCAACTCTCTTCTCCATCTTCCCCATGTTCATTTGTATGTGTTCTTTGTGCTGCACTTCTTTCTTATTCTAACAGCAGCTTTTTAATAACGTCGGTGACACATAAAATCTTTGAGAGGCAGCTGTATGTCGCACTGTCAGGAATGTTACTGTTAGTAGAGTTTAAAGGTGTCCCTAGTCAGAGACCCACGAGATTAATAAAAGACTTACACAGAATGAAGGCAATCATTTATTCTGTATCAAATTTGGAGACTTCCAGCTCTAATTTTCCATTCATATATTTTAGTTTCCATTGATATATGCCCCCCCCCACACACACACACACACACACATACACACACACACACACACACACACACACACCATTAGGGTTAGGGCTACTGTACATTTATTCACTTAAATAACGCCACCTTTCCTTCAACCTTAAATATAAATATAGCCTATATGATTAATATAAAGTGAGGTTGGCACAAATTATACGTCTACAAGAAAATCAGTGTCAACTCATTTTTAGAAGGATAGGTGAAGCCAAACTCTGATAAAAAGATGAATGAACATACAGTATGTTATTTCAGTAACTGACACCATCCCCTGCTCATGCTGGTGCTTAACTCAGGGTTGATTGGATGCTGAGTTTAGTTACCTGATTGATATCACCTGTTCTGAAACCAAAAACTCTGAGTATGACAGCGTGAGGTAAAACTACTCAGAATAGCTGCTTCCTACTCAGGGTAGATCAGCCAGTCTATCTGAAACGGGGCCCTGGGGCCAGACATCATGCTGCCCAAAGAGCATGGGTATCAAAAGAGGAAAGAGAGGAAAGAAAAAGAAAGAGGGGAGGCAGCTGTTGACTGCTTTCTTTCCCAAAGGTGAACCGAGTTGGCTTGTTATGGACAGTCCAGTTAAAGTTAATGTAGTCCACTCCAGACAGCTGCTGCTGCTGTCTGTATGCTTACGTGATGTCTTCAGCTTAGCTAGTAGCCAACCAGGCTGCTTGTGGCTGTAAGTATAAAGACAATGTGCCACTTAACATTAGTTGTCAACATTAACCAGTTTCAGAAACAAACAGTGGCACTCTTGCAGCCACAGCAGCTGGAGCAGAAGTGGCCAGTCCTGGTGGCTCTTCTAAAGATGAGCAAAGACAAGGTGAGATTGTTGTTCAAGTATTCAGGGGCGGGAGCACCAACCCCCCCAGTTGTATGTTAGTTTTAGGGAGTGAAAGGTGTAGGTGGTGAGAACAAAGAGAAGCAATTAGCTATTCCTCTCAATCTGGCTGAAAATTAGATTTAAACACCCTGCTGACCCTGACGAATATGCCTACTGCGTGTTTTAGCAAGTTTTTAGGCTGGTCTAAGCATCTGATATTTACTTCACGTTTGACTTATAATGAACATAATTGCAACCTTTCACATTATGTTTATACTTGTTCTAAATGGTAGAAATCAAGCACTGCCAAGCGCCCTCTTTCTGGATGCTCACCAGTTAAGAGTGTTTGGTTGACAGGCAGCTCTCTCCTTGGCAACACAAAAATGAGCCCCATCTGAAAGACAATCGGTCGAAATAATAAGGAAATGCTTGGCCATAGGTTTCATTATTTTTAGCAGTTTACCTTGCAGTGAAATGGCTCTAGAAATACAACATCGGCTTGAAAAAGTAGGGTTATTTGCAAAACCAATTCTTTAATCTTGTAGATTTAGAGCGTTTTGCATCAGATGCTCAAGAGAAGGTCGGCCAAATGCATCACTTCATCTGGTGAAGGAAAGAACCACTCATCACTGCAAAATCAATGACAAAATGCATGTGACTGCCCACTGTTGTGGCACACTAATCCAGGGGAATAGTTTCAGCAAGTCAATGACTCGATGCAATCTACTGGGTTACCTTAGAAAACCTGTTTCCAATAAAGCTGTATAATTTGATTGATTTGACTTTGTAAAGTGCCTTGAGATGACATGTGTTGTGAATTGGGGCGATATAAATAAACTGTATTGTATTGTATTCAAACATCTACAGAGTGTAAAACAATTCTGCGGTGTTAGACAGGCGTGCCTGAGTATTTCAGAAACTGCTGCTCTAATGTGATTTTCACACATAACCATCTCTGTTTGTTTGCTTGTTTCTGTCAGGTTTACAGATAACAGTCCAAAATTTCCAGTGAACAGCAGTTATGGGAACAAATTTTTCAATGGATAGAGAAGACAGGGCTAAATGATAGAAAGGCAAAAATGACTTCCATAATACTCAGTCATTACAGCCAAAGTAAATGAAATACAATTCCTGAGAGCAGAATATGTCAAATGTGGAAGCAGATGGGCTACAGCAGGAGACAAACTCCCAAGGTGGCATTTCTAATAGCTAAGAGTAGAAACTAAGGCTATAATTCACACAGACTGACCAAATTTGTAACATTCACAATCCCTTTATAGCCAACACATTACGGAGTCATGTACTGAAAATATAAAAGTTGAAATTCAACTTTGTCTACTTCCACCAAATGATGACTATGAATATTCTATTTAAACCAAAATGACAGTGAAATGTTTTCTTATCTTTAATCCTAATTCTAAAAAATGTAGTTGTTCTGATACTGCCATTCAAACTGGGGATATACTCTTATTTTTTCAATTTGTTCACCAACTGGGCATACACATGAGGCAAAGATAAAACTGGTTTTCAGATATTATGTGCACTGTTGAGCATAATAAAAAAAACAAGAAGGAAATCAAGTTGAATGACTGAAATATAACTATTTATACTGAGCAGCACCACGTCCAGCTCACATTTCAGCCCTTTATCTATTAAGGGACTGCAGATGCGAATACATTTATGCTATAATGTGACATTTATGTTTGAGCTGTACATTTACTCCATTTCCAATAGATAAAATATGACCCATTATGAAAAGTTCACTTTTTGCAGGTTTTTGTACTTCAATTTGAGACTACTGGTTCGAGAAACAGTCTTAATATTCAACATCACAACCGGCTTGGGCACTGCCACCCCACCCCAGCCAAGCCCAGCCCCTCACCTAGCAAACAAAGCGAAGCTCCTCCCAATTCATTTTTAGAAGAGGAGCATTTTTACGGTGTATGCGCCAGCCGACATACCCAATTTCCAGGGAAAGTCTCAATTTTGGATTGTCCCTGATTTTAGTGTTTGATTAATTATTTAAAATTGTTGTGTAAAGAGTGTTACTACAGTGACCGGGTAGACAGAGCAAGTTAGCATGTTGTGTTGCGGGTGACAACAGCTGCTATGGTAGATGCCTGTGCTCCTATTAAAGGAGGGCCAAATGTTGGCCACCTTTGAAAATCAAGAAATAAAAGAGCACACAAGCTCGTCACCACCGACGGAGAACTGTCCAGTGATATTACGGTATGTGTGAATTATTAATAAGTAAATGACTAATATAGCTTTAACACAATCACAAAAGACCTGCTCCAACAGGTTTGACTGGGCCGATCCTGGTTGTTCAGGAGGCCTTGCTTCTGGGACTGACACAGGATCAAAGATTTAAGGCTGTATCATGGTGCATCTGCTGGCAGAGGGCCAGCTCCCGCTCATTTGCATAAAGTGCTGCCGGTGATAATAGGTCCCGGTAAATCCGATGAATGGCAGCATGGCCTCTGTCAGTCTGCCCCAGGGCAGCTACGGCTATTAACATAGCTGTGAGCTATACATCTTTTTTTTTTTTTTTTTTTAGTTTTTGTTGAAATAATATAACTAATATCAAATTACTCTTATATATAAGTGAATCGGATTTTCTTTCTCACTGTTATCATTGTTGATGCTGTTGTCACACCACATAATTTATACATTTAAACCATTACTTAAAGAATAGGTGTAAACTCTATCTCTTCTCCATCAGATTGAAATTCAATCAAAAATCACCAGATGTTCATCTTGTATTTCCTCTTTGTAGTTAAGTTCCTGGTTTCAGCCTCTCACTGATGTTTGTCAACACACAGCTGCCACGGCATCTTCAAGTTTTGATGACACTTCTGCCGCACTCTTACAGCACTCCTAAACACAATTCATTATATTTCAATACTCCAGCCACAAAAGTGGTATACCCAAAATAGACCCAGGCTCACGCATCAACCCCATGGCCCTTCATACAATATCTAGATAATTCCTCCTATCTTTTAACACATACACACATACAGCGTTCTAACAGCTTTTTTCCTTAATCAATGAGTCCTTTCATTACAAAACTATTTTTCCTGTATACAGGTTACAGTTTCACCTTCATCAGAAACATTTACCTAAACTTTTTTCTATTCATTTTTCTATTCATTTTTCTACTAATAGTCTCCATTGGGAGAAATGGTCCTTGGATACAGAAACATCTGCAGTTAGATTCCCTGTATTATTAGCTGAATGACTCCAAGTATCTGTTCAGAGTTCTTTTCTTGCAGGATCAGCCCGTATATTATCTATAAATCATTAAAAAAAAAACATGGGTTTTAACACATATATGCAAACAGCGTTCTAAAAGTTTTTTTCCCCTTAAAAACGAGAAAGAGTTCTTTCTTACACAGAGTCCTCCAGACTAACATCTGATCATCTACCTTCAATCCGGTCATCATACACCCCCCCCCCCCCCCACACACACACACACACACACACACAAACACACACAGACACACACACGCACACACACACACACACACACACACACACACACAGACATACACAGGGTAATTTGCAAAGCAGTTTACTAAGATTAAGATAACATATTTTGACTGCCTTTATCGATTGCCCTCTTTTGCTTTAGAACAAAATTAAGATTAGCCTATTTATTGTATATCTCTAACCATATGTTTTGAAACTTTGTTTTCTGGGACTTTAGTCAACTTGTAAAAGTTTACCAAATTATCTAGAAAATAACATTAATCTCTCTTTCAGTGAACATCCTGAATTAAAGAAAGAACGGTAAATATCAAAGAATCATTTCATATATTGACTTACCAACTAAACTTATTTCAGTCCTTTGTCAATTCTTTATTAACAGATTTCCTGTATTATTTAAGAGTACAGCCTTCAAAAGTTATCGCTCTGCCTAGCTTCCCTGACATCCATCTGGGACCTCTCCCATAGAGAGTGATTTCTCCAATCAATTTTATTGTCTAGCCAATCAGGACGCAGGGCTGGAGTTTCATAGAACGACCGTGAAAAAAAAACTATTGCGGCTAGCATTGAGGAAGCAAGCGTTAACACTGATGCTGCTATTTCTTCCGTGTTGTCCAATCTACCTAATGTTGTTTCATTAAAAGAACATCAGAAAATGGCTCTGAAGGCTTTTGTTGGTGGAAACCATGTTTATCGCCCTTCTCCCGACCGGATTTGGTAAGTTTTATTTTGCGGGGCGCGCGGCGGAGCGGTTAGCGCTAACCATATTAGGAGGCCTTTAGTCCTCGATGCGGTCAGCCCGGGATCGACTCCGACCTGTGGCGCTTTGCCGCCTGTCTTCCCCCCTCTTCCTGTCAACTCACTGTCAATAAAACGCGTACCACTAGAGCCGCAAACACATTTAAAAAAAAAAATAAAGGTTTTGTTTTTTCCTGCGTCGCTCTCATCAGCGTCACGGGTTAGCTTCGGTGTGAGTAGTTGAAATACCACGTCGATAAAGATGACAGACAAGTGGCTTATCCAATCATATGCAAGGATTTTTGATAAGGCCCAGCCTTCAATAAAGGCAATTCCTATGGAGAGGTCCCAGATGTATGTGAGTGGAGCTAGGCGGAGCGAAATCCATATGGCTAGGATCAGGTTATCACATAAATCCTTTATCTCCCAAAATTAACATTTACGCCAATGATGAGTGAATGTGAATTTATGATCCAAGCTCTATGTTTTAACATGCAATGGAGGGTTTTTTTAGGTTAAAGAAGTTCATCAGACTCAGGACTTCAAACAAATTCAAACTGACAAAAAAAAAGCTGATTCTTTGCTGGCTCTGGCCTCCCAGAGATTGTTGAGTGATGCAAAGGTTATTTGAGTGTCTTAGTGATACAGGATAGGGGCTGCACTCCTTCCTTCTGCTTTAGAGAGCAGGTTAAGATAAATTGGTCAGTGGCTACAGTCCAAAAACCTGACAAAGGATGAAGGTGATTCATTGACATTGTACAAACACATGCACGACCAGCTCCTTCTCTGTCACATGACCCTGCACTCTCTCAACAACCTCAGGATGGAGGTGAAAGCGAAGCGACGCAAAGCTTTGTGTCTCAAAGCTTTTACCTCTACTTTGTTGCATTTTATATAATACTAAAATAATCTACCAATGCATTCCATTTTGCAGGCTGCAAAAGGGTATTTCAAAATGATCTCCAGTTCTACCTCAACGATAACAACAATACATCGAACTTATATAGCGCTTTTTAGGACACTCAAAGAGAGACACAGACAACTGATGTACTGACACTGCTGTTCGCACCCCAGATGAGTTCATGACAATAGTTCTGCTTGTGTGGTTAGGACCAAGGACATCATGCAGAGGAAATAGTTTCTACAGACGGCTAACTAAATTGTGCCCCAAGGATGAATCTCTATTGTGCTGAATTGCAAGATAAGCTGTTGTCAACCATGTGAATTCAGGAAACAAGTTCCTGTACACTGCTTCGTTTCTTTTTATGCATACGTACAAATTCATGTACAACAGTGTTACATCAGGTTATATCTGCCTCCCAACTTTTCAGACCCTTTGCCACACACTCACCTGATAGCCTTAAAATATGTCTCTCACATATTTACATTGTTCATGTCCAACAATGTTACAGAGCGGAAGAGTGGAGCAGCTGCTTGGGGTGATCATTTAAACTAAGTGATAACTAGCTTTTCTTAGATATTGTTCTGCACAAAACTCATGCCTAGAATGTAAAAAAAAAAAAAAAAAAAGTAGTACAAATGGCTGAAGAGACAAAAGGTAAAACGACAATATTTACCAGAACACTTACTGGAACACCTCTTCACGTGTGCTTGCGTGTTGCTTACCTGCAGAACACGTGGCACCGTGATGCCCTATTGGAGAAGAGAGAGTGGCAGAGGCAGTGAGGTTCTTTGGTACTCCCTGGCTGTGGCCTCTTTTAGGAGTAATGATGTGCTCTTTCATAAAGCAAAAACTATTTACTAGTGGCTTGAAGAGCACAACAATGACTTCAAGTTGTTGACTTTACTTTGATATACAGGACAAACAAGTTTAATTCATGGAGGCTTTTTTCTTGTAACGTGCTGGGCTTAAATTGTCTGCTTCCAGAAGTGGAAAGTAACATTAAGTTACCATCATGAAATCTTTGATGGGACGGACAGATGCTGGCGCATAATGCACACAAGTTTACATAAAAATGTCAAAATTTCCACAGTAACATAAGGATAGAACCCTTTAAGACCAAATTCATACAGTTTATCTGCAAAAAAGTTGATTTGGGGTTTAGCTACTTTTTAAACAAACACGTCTACAACTTCTAAATGTGAGACCAATGCTTGTGTAATGCTATATTTCAGTTCAGTTAAATGTTTCCCTTCAACAAGCTGATATTTCAAATATGTGTCAGGAGATCATCTGGCTGTAGCACCTGTTACAGGATTGCTCCTACTGTGACAATGAGCTTTATTCTGAGGCGTGCACGTAGAACCGAACGAGGTAATAATCTGAAATCGCTCAGTCTGAGCACATCAGCTCATCTTTTTGACAATCCAACACTTCCCTCTTCATTTCCCACTAATTTGTTATCTCACTCTCAACCAGCCTGAAAGCCTTTGGTAACCAGGCTTTGTGTAAATGTTGGTGAAGCACCTTTACTTTGATCTCGCATTCAGTTATGTGAATCTTTGCATAAAGATGCACACATTAATTAATTTCTATAGATTTTTCAATCATGAAATTTATGCTGATTTTAAGTCTTGACATAATTTTTTGATTTAGGACACTGCTCCTGCTTGTCGGTCTTGCTGTAAAAAGGAAATGTTGCAGAATCACATCTTATTAAAACTTCCGCTTGTAGCCAATCCATTCAGTAATTGTGTTTCTTTTTTAAATACTTTTAATTCAATGAACATACTTGGAAAAGTCACTTACTGTGCCTTTGGCTATAAATCAATCTCACTCAATCACTGATGTTCATACTCTTTGAACTTCTTCACACTTTGTCACGTCTCAATCCCAAACTTTGATGTCTTTTTTATTTGGGATTTTATGTGGCACAAAGTACTGAATAATTGTAATGTAGAAGGGAAGTACTACATTGTTTTCCAAATCTGTTATAAAATAAAATCTGACAAGAGTGGTGTGCATTTTTTCAGCCCCCTTTACTTCTATACGTTGGAACAAAAATCAAATGCAACCAACGGCTTTCAAACGTAAAACTCTGCTTATTTAAACAGAGACCCCTGTTTAAAACCTCAGAAACTTGTTAAAGAACATCATGCAAGAAAAAACATCATGAGGACCAAGGAACACAGCAGACATGATCAGGGAGAAAGTTGCAGAGAATATAAAATCAGGATTAGGTTCTAAAACAATATGCCAAACTTGGAACATTTCAAGAAAACTGTTCTACTGGTTTGAAGCTAGAAAGAGTATAGTACAACGACAAAGCTGCCGTGACATGGGCATCCAGCAACAGCTGACAAGTCTATGGTAACTTTAGAGGAGCTGCAAAGTATAACAGCTCAGGTCAGACACTCTTTCAACCGAACAACTATCATTTGTGCTCGCCACAAATCTGACGTTTATGTAAAAGTGCTTAAAAACCTACAGTTTGGCTCAAGCCATGTGAGTATCTGAACATGTGGAAGGAGATGCTCCAGTCAGGTGAGACCAAAATGTTGCTTTCTGGGTTACATGCAAAATAGTATGTGTAGCTGAAAACTGATACCAAATGTTATCATGAACACATCTTGCCCACAGCAAAACATGGTGCTGGCAGCATCATGCTGTGGGTGGATTTTCATCAGCACCAATGAGAAAGCTTGTCAGATGGGGGGGGGGGGGGGGGGGAAGCATTTGCAAAGCTTTCCCCAAAGCTTTTCATTTGAAAACTACATTTTGAATTTTTTTTTTTTTTTATTTACCCAGATTATTATGACTGATAGGACATTGGACATGATGTTGTAGCATCTACTGCTAATAGAATAGAATAGAAATGTCCTTTATTGTCATAGTGGGTAAATTTATGTGTACCAACAGCAAAGTATAAGGCTGATGGAAACATGCAGACACAAACACAAAAGATAAATATAACAGCAAAAACTAATAACAAGCAAATGTACAACAAGGCCAAAATCATTAATTCAAATGTAAGAAAATAATACTATACAGCTATTAAAAATACCATACACAGATTTTAAAAATAGTAAATTGTCTAGAGGGATTTTAAAAAATGTACGTGTATATAAATGTACATATTTATAAATGTCATGTATATTTGTGCATTAAAAAAACAGACTGTTTACAACACGTGAAAAAACTGTGCAAACAACAGCAGGGACATAAACACCTATTGAGCTGCTGCAAAGAAGCTGTGAGGGTGGGAGACATTGTGGAAAAGATGTCTACTATCTAGGCCTTCATCTACCCGTGATGAATCAGATCCCTAGACAGCTATAAGTAAAATAGTAGTAAAATCAACCCAAATCATTCTCATTTGTCATCGGTCTGGCCATCAACAATATCTCCTTTTAAATCTAGAGGGACGATCCAGAACTACTTCGATTCAGAGTGTTGCCCGTGTTTACTTCCTGGTTCCTCAGCCAATCTTGTGAGATTTCACAAGGTTTGCAACACAGCGCAGCATTTTATCCTGCAAACATGGAAGCCAGTAAGAGAAGCAGAAATAGAACAGAATACAACATCATATACCTATCATGTGTACCGTATTTTGTGGACCATATGGCACACTTAAAATCCTTAGATTTTCTCAAACATTGATGGTACACTTTATAATCGCCCTATATATGATTATATAATGGAAAAGGTGACATCTAGTGGCAGGATGCTGTTTTATTACACAGTTTTTTTTAAAAATCCACATTCGCTACAGTTTTAGCCACGTTTTGAAATCCAATTAAACCAGTTCAATCCCAAACATTTAGCACTGCTATCTTTGTAGAATAAACTGACCAGCAATCTAATCACAACGAGGCAACAGCTAGTATGTTTTTGAATTCGATGATTCGTTAGCCTACCTTCCATAAGATCGCCGCTGCATGACTGATGGACCTCACACAAGACACCGGGATCTCTGACTTGGGCTCTTCTACTATGTTAATCAATTTGAAATGTTTTTATTATTATTTATAACACACTAAAAATAATTTTGACCTCACACATTTCTTTTATTCAGCAATAACATTATTAGTTTTTGTGAAACCTGCAGCTGTAGCTCAGTAAATGACATCACTTGTAATCACATATTTTTCCCCTGACTGTTGTTATCTTGTCTTCTTCAGTCTCTTTGCATCTAAAGTCTTAACTCCAATTGCCGCCTTTTTTCCTGTAACAAAAACAGCGCAACCGTTTCTTATGCTTTCTTTCCTAGATAGCGTTCTTTCTTTAAAAATTGCTTGTATTTTACATTTTATTTAAGGACGTCCGAGTAAAGGGGGCAGCATAAAAATGCGTACCACACTTTTCAGATTTTTATTTGCAAATAGAAAATGAAAAAAGAAATCACACACCACTTATATTCACCTTCATATTTCTGCTCTTTGTTTTGGCCTGAATCATGCAGGAAATCCGGATAAAATTCATGAAGTTTGTGACATCTAAAAATATATGAATAAGAAGACTTTGCACATTAATTAAGGGGTAAGAATACTTTTGAAAGGCACTGATTGTGAGGAAGCAGACAAGAGAGAGTAAAGCAAATAACTGTAGTAGAAAATCTTACACTAAGCAGAAATAAAAGGAATGAATAATTAGTCATAATGCTAATACTGAATAATCATTTGCTGCGTCTCAGTTTAAATTTGCATTAGTACATTTATATATAACTGTGCGGTCCTATATGAACATCTGCTCAGCCTATAATTTCTTTAGTGGTGTTGCAGGATGAGATGAAAAGCCGTGACACTGACTATATAAGTGATGCTATATTCTACAGCACATGGGAATGAAAAACAACTTCTGACCCTGTTAAAAAGGTCAAAAGTTTTATACTGGCAGCACGGTTTAATGATGATTCCTCTTAAGGTGGCAATCCAACTGAACATTTAAAAATAAAATACTTTTTGCTGACAATAAAAAACACTCCGAATAGTGTCAAAACAGACTTTATAGTATTTTTCAAAACAGAGAAAAATCGATATAAATTGCATCCATTCTTTTGGCAAGACAGAGCAGTTTATCATTTCAGTTTATCTTTGAGGTCATTAAGTGGATTTTAGATGCCGCTACAGTCTTTTCCTCCTGGACCGTTTTCTCACTCTACAAAGCTAAGTCGGATCCATTTTTCTTTGGGAGACTCAAAAAGTGTTTGAAGTAATGCTGCAAAAGTGGGAAGCTGGGAGGAGCCCCCAGGTCCACTGCCAGCTAAGTCCATTTGACTGTGGCTGGCAGGCTCAACTCTAAAGTTCTATTTGGGATTTAGGATTTGTTTTATGTTTTTCTCCCATGTCAACTGCATTTATTTAGTCAGTCAGTACGAAAACTGAATAAAACAGAAATATATTCTTTGCATTTGGTTTAGGTCACTGGGTTTAAGTGTGGTTTTAGGTGTGTGCGATGGTGCACAGTAGGGGCAATGGTACACATACTTGTACCGTAAATATCAGTACAGCTCTGTTGGTTTGGCATGTGTGTGTACCAAACAAATACAGCATTTTTTATACCTGAACACATGCATAATGTTCATGTGCAGTACTATAATATGATCCAATTTTATTTGTACAGGGACAGTGCACAGCAATACATTGATCTAGAAAAAAAAGTGCAAAGTTATAGCATAAATATACTCATTTCCTCCTGTAGTCCCTTGAAAGGTTGCTGTTAAGCTGATCTAACTGGTAATACTGTCCAGATTTCTTGTCTGGAAGATTTATTGCACTTTTGAACATTGATTCTAGAGTCTTTAAAACTCATCAACTTCCATTGATGATTGGGGGATTTTTCCAAAAGGGGGGCATGCTGCATTCAAGTACAACTGGGAGAGTAGGTTGATGAAATATCAAACTAACTCCAGTGATTTAAATGTGTTATGTATGGCCAGTCTTATAGTTTAACATTAACTTTGACCATGCTGAAGTTTATATTGTTTTATAATCATTCTATCCTATCTGTGCCTGTTTGGACTTTTTTTATCAATTGAAAATTATCATGCCAAATCTCCAGTCATTTCTATACTTTCCACTTTTTTAAGTTTTGGAACAAAATAAAATCTAAATAATTCAAGAAATAAAAAAGACATATAGTCATATAAAATCCTATATTTTCTATATTTTATGTATTACAGAAAAGTGAAAACATATTGAATGTGACTTTAAAACCTGAACACGTACTTGTCAGGATGCAGCTTGTAGGCTGCACGCTGAGCCTCCCTTCCTCTGATTGGTTCCACCTGTCAGGCTGCAATTATCACTGATCTGTTGCCACCTGTGTTCACCTCTATATATACTCACCTCATTCTGTTCTTGTTGCCGGTCAGTTTTTGTTTCAGTCAGCCAGAAGACTTACTTCAGCTTTGTGGTTTTTGTTCAGTCAGCCAGGACACTTTACTTCAACTTTATTTTTGTTCAGTCACTGCCAGAGACTCTGCTTCAGCTCTGTTCCAGCCCAGCCTCAACCACTGAGCTATATTATACACTGGAGTGCTAATCGCCGGCTGTTAGAACGAGTCGCTTTGAAGCCACCAGCCGCCATATTGGTACTCCCTATTTTCCCCCTGTAACTAGGGAATATGTGCGCTACAGCATCGAATAATGAGGATTTTCTCAAGTTCAGGGGGCGCTTAAGACTTTTAAAATGTCAAATGCCATATACTTTTATGTTATATTCTAAAAATATCAAGTGCTGAGAAAGTCATGTGCTGAAATATTTTGCATTTTATTCATTTAAATATATATGTTTAACATTTATAAATATATAAATAACAATATACAAAACATATATTTACATATGTGTATACATATATATACATTTATACATATACACATACTTATATATACATATATATAATATGAATAACATGTAAAATATTTCAGCACCTAATTTCCTAGTAGTTGATAGTGTTAGTACATCCACTGACTGTAGAATTACCTACGTTTTCACACAGCCAGAAAACTGCTTGTTGTTGCAACCAAATCCTATGGGATTCTGTAAGAGTAGGGAGTAGCAAGATGGCGGCCAGTGACTTCAGTTTTTCGGCAAAATCAGCACTCCAGTGTATTATATAGCTCAGTTCTCAACTCCTGGTTTCCGTCCTGTTCTCGGCTCCGGTGTTCCCTACTGGTCAGTCTCTTCGCACTCCTCTTGTCGGCCAGCTTCTGCACCCTACATCTCCATTAGTTAAAAGATTCTGGTTTCTCTCGTCCTCATCATCCACAATGTTCAATAAACTCACTTTAAAGAACTTGCTCTGTGTGTGCATGCTCTGTCCGGGTTCATCCTAAGACAAATCATGACAGTACTGAAAGGTAAAACGTTCCATCTTTTTCATGAATACATTTATAAAAGCTTTTTTCATATAACAAAACAAGGACAAGAATCCAAAAAGAAAGCAATTAAGAAAGACACTGTGACAAGGAAGAAGAAAAAATACTGGCATTAAAAAAAAAAACAAGTAGAAAGTTTGGATGCCATATTAAGTTTGTTGTGGCTGATATGAGAGGGCTTCATATTTTGACAGGCGATCCAAAAAATGTTCCCTCAGGTCTAAAATTCTTTTAAGCTTATCCTCTAACTTGTATTTAATTTTCTACTTATGACAGTGGTCAGTCCAGTTAGTGGCATATGGGAGAAATAGCAGGAAAAACATTGTGTAGTGTCTTTTTTGAATAATGAAGTTTATGAAGAACTTTGAAATGAATCATCTGATGGCTTGCATTTATACAATAGGACTGGATCCTACCCAGATCTCTCTCCCACGCCTCATCTCCAATTCGTAAACCCAGCTCTTTCTCCCATGCACTCTTCAAAGAAACAGTTGTACAGTTCAAAGGCTCTGGAAAAAAAAAACATTCAGAAAGCCAAAAATCAACCTTTTAGCATCAGGAGAGCACAAAAGGAGCTTGTAAATTGTGCCCTCAGTTGGAAGAGATACAAAGTCGACACCCTGGTGGATGTAGGTTCCTAACCGTAAAAAACAAAATGAATGTGTTTTGGAAAGAGGGAGCTGATTCTATAATTGAGACATGTAAGCAACTTGCTTGTCCATATTTTAGAGTATGTAATCTATTTTCTCTCCAGACTTCAAAAGAAGGATCTAAACATGAAGGAGGGAATGCATGTTTTTATATATTTGAGTGTGGACTCTCTGGCAATGCACAGCCTTCTTTAATTTTTTTGATATTTAAATGCAGCTTGAAACTATAAATATTAACTTTAGTGGAGGGACTGGAAGGTGAAAAGAGGTGAAACCAGAGGACATATTCTTCTTTTAGATCTCCTGCCAATAAACCAGAGGTCTAGTATTTGGGGCCCAATAAAAGGGCTGAAAATATGGCAAATCAAAACCACCTTGTAATATGTATTTAAAAAGTTTAGCTTTTGATATTCTATGAGCTTTAAAACCTCTATACTACTGACTATACTACTGAGTCCGCAAGTTTTAAAAAAGTTCTTATTCTGAAAGATTGGTAAACTCAGGAATAGACAAAAAATAAAAATAAAAAAACAGAGAGAGATCATTTTAATTGCATTTATGCAACCCAACATGAAAATAGGAAGAGTCCTCCATTTCTCAATGTCCTCTTTAATTTAAAATTTTTTCAAGGTAATATAATTTTAAAATCAAAACAGAACTTTTGGAAAAATAACACCAAGATATTTTAATTTGTCTGTAATTTTGAAAAGCAAATGTGAGAAAAAAAATAATCTCCATTAATTCACTCTTCGTCCAGTTAATTGTATAACCCACAATTTCCCGAAATGACATCAAATCTAAAAGAGCCGGAACAGACCACTCAGGATTTGACAGGAAAAAGACATCATCATCTGCATATAGAGAAATATAACGATCAATGTTCCCCAGTTAGACAGGTTCAGGGCAGGGCTCATTCTAGAGAGCAACAGCAAGAGGTACCATTCATCCATTTTCAAACACGCCTATCCCTGTTGGGGTCTCTAGGGCTGCTGGTGCCTATCTCCAGCTGTCAATGGGCAAGAGGCGGGGTACACCCTGGACAGGTCGGCAGTCTATTGCAGCCGCAAGGGGCTCAGGAGCAAAAAAAAAAAGAAGGCATTGATCATTCTTGATTTGTGAGAATAGAAGAAGGATACATATATAGCCTCTTAACCATGATATAAACTGTTTGGCATCCAAACTTCTCTAGGATGCCAACCACATACCCTCACTCCAAATGGTCAAAGACCTTTTCTCCATCTAGGCTTAGTATTGCAACATTGGAGACATTGGAAAACTATTGATGAAACCATAAATTCTGCTCTGTACCAGAATCTAGGATAATGTCCGGCCACCAGTTTGTGGCCTTAAACTCAGGCTAATCTAGGTTATGCAGCAGGAAAATTATCCGAAGCACTCCAAGAAGTCACCTCTGAATACGTCAGAAAGAAAAATTTAAATTGAGTGTTTGGATTGGGCTTGCCAAAATTTAGACTTAATTTCAATGGAGATGTCATGGGCCTGACCTTAAACACGCTGATGACATTCAAAAACTCTCAAAATAAGATAAAGTTAAGTTGATTTATACTGATGTGAATAGCATTATTATTGGAGAGCATTAGAGAGGTGCTCAGGGATTTCAAGGCGATTGAGATTAGTTGAGCTCAGGTATGAGATCTGTGTTTGCTGTAGATGTTCTCATTACCTATTTCCAGCTCTGTGGTTTTTGCACTGTATGGTGGATTAAAGCTGAGTGAGTATAGTTAAGGCAGACCAGAGAGTAGGATGGGCGTAGCAAGGAGGTGAAGATTCCAGGGTGTGGTGGCAGCTGGAGGATTTTCAGTGAAAGCCCGGGGAAGTCCCTGATGAGTTTTATGCTGCTGCAAAGAGGGACCACCCTTACAGGAACAGCCCCTCAAAACAGACAAACAAATATTTAAGAGGGCAAAACCGTTTCTCAAAGCACTCTCAGTTGAATTTGAAACAAACCTGTTTTTTTTCTTTATCATATATTGAAATGGTTTTGGCTCTGAACCATCCCTGTTTACAAAAAAAATTAAGTCAAATGAAATTGATATATATATATTCTGAAAATTTTGCCATCTTCGTGAACCAGCAACAGTAAGACGTGAACAAACTTGGCCTGAAATAGTTTATTTTGACTCGTGTTTTTCTTCTCTTTTCAGTTAGAAAAAAAACTTGTGTGATCTTGTTGAACCTAATACTTGCAAGAAACTTTTCAAGGGCAGCATTTAGAATGTGTTGTTTCCCCACAACCAATGTACATTTTTACAATACACCTGAAACTTTATTGCTATACAAACCAAACCAAGATACAGTTTTCAAGGCTGATGACGTTTTGCTAAAAGTTCTCTGCCTCAAAGAAAATCTCACCATATTGCTGCCGAACAATGATCTTTTGTCAGCAAGCTAATCTTCATCCAGCTCCACAACCCACCACTTTAACCCTTCAACTTATTCCTTTTGATCGATTCAAATATAAGAAATGGGCAAATACACAAAGTCAACCATGCAAGCCTCAGGCTAGAATCCTTCTTGGCAGAACAGTTAGCATAAGTGCCTGTATCACTTGAGAAAAGCAAAAAAAGCCACACAAAAAAAAGGTCAATGTGAACAGATCATTGTCTGACCTGACTCTCATCCAATGTTAACGCTGATAAACTTGGCACCAAGAAAGGAAATGTTAATTTTTTACAAAACATAAAGTATTGTTTCTGCAAATTTCTTATCTAACTCACAGGGTAACATTTCCAAACTGTCAAACTACAAAGGTGCTTTTACCCCAACTAACCCAAGCTGCTTTCTTCAGTTTAGTGCTGGAAAAAAAAAACGCTCCCTCTATTTGAAAGCTCAGAGCACCGCAACTGAAATCTGACCCAGAAAAAGTCCTTGATCAGAGTATATCTGTAATTCAAAGCACCCGGCTAGATTTCAGCTAGAACTTGTGCACTCATGTTACTTGCTTCCTTGATAATGGATTTATAAGGAAGGTTGGCGTGATCTTTACATGTACAGAACAGGGGTTAGGCCCATTCTGAGAGAAGACCTTGAGCCCAGATAAAGGGAAGTGTTTATTTTAATAGGAAACCTGTGTTCTGGACTGCCTACTCCAAGTCCTCTCCCACTGGACAATATCACAAAATGGGCATGGTGACCATGTCGTACAACTTTTAATATGAACAGAAAGACACTCTTATGCACTGGACATACCTGACAAGCAGTGTTGTAGTACTCGAGTCCGAGACTCGAACTCGAGTCCGAGTCTTTAGCTAAATTTAGAGACTCGTGACTTGACTTGGACTTGCGCACTGATGACTCGAACTTGGACTCGGACTCCTACATTCAGATCATTCTGACTCGGAAATTGAGAAAAAGACTCGACTTTTTTTTTAAATCATTAGGCTATAATTTGAATATGTCATTAGAATATTATTTGGTGTATGATTTTAATATCTAAATGTCGTACCGCGCACGTGACGTCACCATCTCATGAGCAACGCCCCTTGCCGCTAAGGAAGGGCAAACAGTGTGAGAGCGCACGTAGCAACCAGCCGTTACACGTGCAACAGACACAAGGATATGACCGACTTTACAGCTGTTAAACTTTCACAAGAGGATGTCCAGGCGCCCATTTTACTGGTAGAACTGTGGAACAACATACCAACGTTCAGCTCAAACGATGGATTGAGTGTCGAGGGCTTGGAAAGCCTGGAAAAACCGGCCGAGTTGATAGAAAGGTAAGTCGTTGTTTTTCTCCTGCTCGGCGTTCATGGCCGTTTCTTTCTGTTTGTAGTCACCGTCCAAGAATCAGTATAAATTGTCCGGCCCGCCGAACAATTTAGTCCGGTCCGGTGGCCAAATGCATTATCATTATCCAACGGCTGTATCTCCTCGCTGCAACGACCGATCTGCACCAGATATGTCGGGCGGGCGGCCGGTGTCGTGCCAAACTAGTTATCCCCGCCAGAATGTGTATCCCCTGCGTCGGGAGCGCGCATTCGGCTTGCTGAACGTATACAGTCAACTCCGCCTCATTTCCAGCCAATTCGGCGTGAAAATCAAGATGTTTTATTTCTCTTAACGTTATAAAAGAAGAAAAAGCTTTTGAAAATGTAATTTTCACCCACTTCCTACAAAAATAAAAGACTAAAATAACGGTGTGTTGATAATTTAAAACATGGTTCTAAAATCATACATTGTTCTCATGACACTGAAATACTTCTTCCATTCAGTTATTTTATGCACAATTAAAACATACACATAAATTGTAGTATATAGCTCTGACCTATTCTTAAAATACTCCATCCCAGCTTATAGGACCTTGTCCCGTGCCATAGTTATTGATTATGCAAATTAGGTGACGTATTTCTGAATGTTTCGCTAGCTGACAGTGCTTACATTTTCGAAGTGGCTGGAGAAATATCTACACCGACGAAAATGAATCCAGCAGAGTATGAGACAATTGTGAAATATAAACTCAATGGAGTTTACCCAGCTCTTTTAAACAAGAGAGAAAAATTTCTCTTGCGACGAAAAGCTGCTATTTATAGCATTGAAGGTAGAGACGTCTTTTCACAATATTGCAGCGTTGAGGTGGAAAAAAGACAAATTCATTTTGGTCTTTACTTTATTTAAAAAAGCAGTTTACATTTCAGACATAAAACAATGTTTACATTATTTTACTTATTATTATGTTTCTGCATTGTCAGGAGTCCTGCTTAGGATTTTCATATCACAACTTTCCAAAGTTTACATAAGGCAGGACCCTATACTTAAATGAAGTTTTTGGTCATTATATCTACAGAACTTTATATGCTATTGTGTCTACATGCATATTAAACATGGTGCATGGATTTGTCTGTCAATTATGAAACACTTCTTAACTTGTAGGCCTGACAGTTGCTTGACATCAACAAGAACACTGTGAAAGTATGTGCAAATTACATACTTTAAAAACTGTACAGGAGAACTGTACAATGGTACTTTTTGAAATTTTAATTGGGTCAGAGGGTCTGAGGTAGTTCATTTCCACCAGGATGAAACCTCAATATGTGCCATTACCAGGATAAGTTGTGCTAAAGCCCTTCATATTCACCTTCAGTCGGCCACTGGCGTGAATGTCTAACCAAACCTTCAGAAACATATTTCATTGGGTAACCTGAGGGCTTGGCATCCTTTAATTGGCCCTGTGCTCCCCACCTGACACTGTAAATCCCTCCTCATATTTGTGAGCAAACATCAAAATAGGAAGGTTGAGCATGCTCCCCTGTTCTTTTCATGAATGAGAGCAGGTTCACTGTAAGTTCATGTAAAACAGATGAAAGGGTCTGTGGAAGTTGCATGGAATGTGACGTTGCTGCTACAACGTTCACGATGATTGACTTGGTGGGCCAGTGTCTCTCTGGGGAGGTATTTCCATGGAGGGATGTTCAGATCTGTCCAAAATCAACAGTGGCATATTGTCTGTCATTAGAGGTCAGGATAAAATCCTCGGACCTGTTGTTAGGCCCATCGCTACTGCAGTAAGGCCTGAATTCCTCCTGCTCCATTATATAATACATCACATGGCAAGAGTCTGCATGTGACTCCTGGAGGATGAAGTGATACCATTAAATGGCCTCCACATTTCCCCAACTAAATGCAGCAAAAAATCTCCAACACATCCTTTTAAGGTCCATACAACACCCAAATGTTGCACCTCAGATTGTCCAGGAGCTCAGTGATGACCAGCTCATCATCTAGGAGCAGATACCCCTGGACACCATCAGCCATCTTTTCACAAGGATCTTCCAAGGCTGTCAGGCAAGGATACTATCCTGTGGCAGCCAAACAAACTACTAAGTACCATCCTTTTTTAATTGCTGAAATGACATGTCATCAAATTGGGCCACTGCATCTGTTTTTCAGTCTCACTTTCTCTGTAATTTTAAATTAAGTCCTCGGTGGGATGATAATTTTCATCAAATAAAACAGAACACTGTTTCTAATATAAGAATAGATGTCCAGCTGGAGCATTTATCCAGATAAATCTGCTGTTTTCAAAGTGTTCCTTTATTTCTTCTGACCACCGGATACTCAACATGTTCTGAAAGCTTCAAATGTGCACAGTTTTTAAAACTCTGCTTAAACGTAATTCAATTTTTAATGATTTGCTTTTTTTAGGAGAAGAGTTGTTTTACTGGCGTCACAAAGGAACTGCCAAAAGCCTCAAAACAGAAGTGGTCTGCGGAGCTGAAAATGCAGATAAAATCTTCAAGGATTTTCACTGCAGCTCTACTGGGGCCCATTGTGGCCAAACTAAAACCAGAGAATCGATTTCTCAAAGATACTACTGGCCTGGCATGTCAGTCGACATCAATAAATGGGTATGTATGCTGTAACAAGACAAGTAGAGGACCTGATAATTTAGCTCAGACACCAAAATAGGTTTAAAAGGTTTTTTTCAAGCAAAAAGCAATGAAAGGCTGGAAACTGGCTGGAGCGCACTCAGGAACCCCTGTAACAGAGAGTAAGGTTAGCTGCTTCAGTCATCTCCGTGGAATGTGGTGAACACAGAATAAAAGCCACTAACATTGTCAGTATCCGGTAGATGATGCTGGATACAATGAATGGGTCCACGGGCTGCACTTGCTTGGTGCTTATGTGGGAAGTACAAACAACAGGCTTTGCTCATACTAGCTTTAGGCTGTGTAGCAGTGAACAGGCAGTCCGAGAAGCACCCTAGAGTCACTAACACTATTTAGGGGTGACAGGTATTGCTACATGGAGCTAATAAGGAAAGCAGAGGATTGAGTAACACAGCACACATGACCAATACAAACATAGCGAGCTGTAGCATTACAGTAAGCATTACATACACAAAATAGAACTATTGGTACAAAATGTAATAAAACTTAATATTTTATTCCAGTTATTTCTTCCTTTATTTTACATCACATGGTTTACCTTTGAGTTTTGTTCTTCATTACATAACATTCTGTATTCTAGGTCTCCCAGTGCTTAGACTGTCAACAAGCCAGTACTCCGTGTCTCAAGCAACCATCAGAGTTTACGCCGATAAAGGTTTGTCCATTAATATTGCCCTTGTTCATGAAGGTGTACAAACTTAATCCCAAAAAGACACCTAAAGTGCAGTTTAAGAGACTTATTTTTATTTAAAAGAGAAATTGTTTTGAAAGTTTCCCAAATGAAGCTCTGTGTGAGAGAGATGGTATGTGTTTTTGTATTGAAAATTTATTGTGTTGTTCTAGGTTTCTCAGCCATTTGAATTGGTCGGGATGGACTTAATTGGGAAACTATCAACCACAGCTAAAGGGAACCAGTACATCTGTGTGATGGTTGACTACTTCACCAAGTGGTCAGAGGCTTACCCATTAAAAACAAAGTCTGCCAAGGAGGTCACTGAGTGTATACTCAAGTTTTTTTATCGCTTTGGAGCCCCCAAGAGGATACTTACTGACCAGGGGAGCGAATTTGTTAATTCTGTAAGTACCTTTGTCCTATTAAGGAAGTAGTAAATCAACCCATCTATATATATATATATATATATATATATATATATATATATATATATATATATATATATATATATATATATATATATATATATATATATATATATATACACACTTTTAAATTGACACCTTTAATGTATTTTGGACTGTATACCATGTGGTTACTTTTTATTCAAAAAAGTCCTTTAACACTCCAGATTAACAAAAACGTGTGTGACATCCTGGGGATTGAAAGGAGCCTCTGCTCTCCTTACCACCCTCAAACTAATGGGCTGGTTGAAAGGATGAATGGCACAATTCAGAGGTGAGTCATTTGTTTTCTTTTCTGCTCCCAAACCATCAAATAATTATCTACTACAATTTCGTGCAGATTGACTTGTAAAAAGATCTAGCATATGAGAAACTGATTCTGATACTAAATCATTAAAAATCTCCTCGATCCTAGAGCCTTGAGTAAAGTGATTGGAGGTCATCCAGAAAAATGGGATGACTATCTGGATCCGGTCATGTTTGGTCTGCGAACAAAAAAACAGATGACCACAAAGTACTCCCCTTACTACATCATGTATTTGAGAGAGGCTCGATATCCCTCAGAAATTCCCCAGGAGATTAAGGTATTGATATTGTGTTTATTGATTGGCTATTTAGGGTTTAATGTGTATCATAACAGTGTGAAATGTTCTGGAGGAGCAGGCTGGCTCCTTCAACTTTCTAAATGTATTATTAACAAAAAATTATAACACATAAAAATAACACAGTGTTAATCCAAAGCTTTCTGTTACTTTCTCAAGATTGACAGCAGCATAGAGGATGTAGTGGCATCTGAGGAGTTAGCACAGGATATAAAGGAACAGACGCTACTCTTCGAGAAAGTCCGGAAACATCTTGACGAGGGACATGAAAAAACCAAAAGGAAAAATAAGTCTGACAGCAAACAAGTTTTCGAAGTTGGGGAGAAAGTATGGAGACAAAATGTCAGAAGCCAACAAAGAAAAGGGGGGAAGCTGGATAGAAATTACATTGGCCCATATATCATCACAGCAATAAAAGGAAAAAGTGCTGATCTGCGAGATGAGAAAGGGAATGTATTTAGCAAAATTAGTACAGATCAGCTCAAGTTGGTTGTTGACAGCACACCCAGGGTGCCTCACAATGATCCACAAGCAAGATATACTGTCCCTGCAGCTCCACCACAGCCTACGAAGGCCTGTTCGGAGCCAGCAGCAGAAGTACTAACACCAAGTCCAGTGACTCCACCACAGCCTACGAAGGCCTGTTCGGAGCCAGCAGCCGAAGTACTAACACCAAGTCCAGTGACTCCACCACAGCCTACGAAGGCCTGTTCGGAGCCAGCAGCCGAAGTACTAACACCAAGTCCAGTGACTCCACCACAGCCTACGAAGGCCTGTTCGGAGCCAGCAGCCGAAGTACTAACACCAAGTCCAGTGACTCCACCACAGCCTACGAAGGCCTGTTTGGAGCCAGCAGCAGAAGTACTAACACCAAGTCCAGTGACTCCACCACAGCCTACGAAGGCCTGTTCGGAGCCAGCAGCCGAAGTACTAACACCAAGTCCAGTGACTCCACCACAGCCTACGAAGGCCTGTTCGGAGCCAGCAGCAGAAGTACTAACACCAAGTCCAGTGACTCCACCACAGCCTACGAAGGCCTGTTCGGAGCCAGCAGCAGAAGTACTAACACCAAGTCCAGTGACTCCACCACAGCCTACGAAGGCCTGTTTGGAGCAAACATACACAACGGCTGTTGTTGAGAAATGTAAGAATGTTTTTGCCTCTGATTTATAAAAATACCTATATCTAATCATGTTGTACACGTAATTCTCATCAGCTACCATAATCATGCATTTAGGTATGCCTTTGTTTTGCAGGGAAAATGTGTGTGTTGTGGCACAACAGTTTGTTGCTTGAGTAGCAGCTGCATCCTTTATTGACAGTTGTGTTTCTTTATATTTTCGATAGATGTCCAGGAAGCATGGGAAGGAAATGTTTCTCATGTTCTCCTATCAAAAATCGGGCCCTATAAATTATATTATTGGGACATTTCTCAAATTGGGCCAAACATGGAGCTGGAAAGTGAGGTACAATGTACTCCTCATAACTTTAATTTTTTTTGTTAGTGACATAACTAAATGCATTTTGCTAAATCTATGCAAATTTCCTTTACAGTCTATTAATGCATATATGGATCTATTAGTGCGTGGGCACAATTGTACCAGCAGCGAAAAAGCTGCTCTGATAGACTCCTTTGCAATGACTGCTATTTGGAGTGGAAAATCCCCAAGGCTCAAGGTCTGTATAACCTAACAACATATTTTGGACATACTCACAAATGCAGAGTAATTTTACTTCATTCATGATCTTTCTATATTAAGTTAATGATTTAAGTTTTTGAAATGCAAGGAATAACCTGTTAGAAATAAGAATGTAAGTAAAAACTGTCTTGAGCAAATACTTTTTTTCAATTCAAGGGTTTTCTTTATTTTAATTTTTTGAGTTTTATTCTTTTAACAGCTGAATTTGTAAAACCATGTTTTGTTTATTTTTTTAATGTTTTATGTTTTTCAGATAAAACCTATGGAGCATGAAGTTGTACTGGGGATTATAAATGACCACCACCACTGGAAATTAGCAGTAAATGCCACTTTAGACACATTACAACAACACTGTAATAGTATTGTTTATTTTAATTAATTCTTGCTTTTAAAGGTCATTTATCCCCATGGAAAGAGATCCCTGCTCCTGGATCCACTGGGGGAGTCCAAAAGAGACATCAAACAATGTTTGGAAACAACAAGGTAAGGAAAACCACCCCACACGGAGGCACGCATGCATCATTCATTCATTCATTCATTCATTCATTCATCCATCCATCCATCCATCCATCCATCCACCCACCCACAGACAGATAGAATGTTTTATTGTATGTTTTTGTAGGGCATTCATGAGAAATAAAGGATGCAAAGTCTCCAGATGGACATGTGGCACTGTTCAGCATCCAGTACAGACAGACAGCACTTCATGTGGTGTGTTTGTATTGAAAGTATGTGCTTTCCCCCCTAATCATCATTATATGCATTGGCTAATTTGAATTTGTATATATTGAAAATTTTAAATTTTGTATGTGTTATCTTGGAATGTCAGTTTGCAGAAAAACTCCTTAGACGAGAGGAAATGTTTTTTCAAACAAACCCCACTGCCATTAATGAACTTAGAAGGGAAATTGCTGTCAAACTTCTTCTACGGACAGGTAATTTATATGCTACAAAGAAATGTGTGATACTAGCATGATATTTAAATTTTTTGTACATCTTTGTTATTCAATAGCTTTCGGAGCTCTTACATTAGTTTGTAAAACACCAGAGCTCATAAAAATGATGAATTCTTTAAATAATTTCTAGTCGCACGTGTCAAAGAACAAAATGAAGTATTTATGTATACACATAAAAAGTATTGAGCCATCCTAAAACATTATCGACAAAGTAAAACAACAACTTTGGAAACAGTAGGAACACATCACGGTAAACATTGCATGTATACATGCATCATACTTTTTCAAAAGAAAAATAAATATTATGCCAATTTTCCAAATATTACCAATCACCAAAAATTATGTTATATTATATCACAGATCTATAGATTAACTATGCATTCTTTGTTTTGTTTTCACGATTAACAGATAACCTTTCGGACATTTGTTGTTACTGTGGGGAAGAGGAACATGAAAACGATTTTAACTGGGTAAAACCATAAACTAATGTAATCTTACAATAAACAATTTGGAAATTTTTTGGTAAACTTTGATCTGTGGTTGTGATGTTTTAAGGATTTTTCCAAACATGTGTAAGCACCACGCATGCTGAAAGTGTTTTACATGTACTTTTTATCCCCCAGATACAGTGCGACGTTTGTCTTCGCTGGTTTCACCAGTTGTGCATGCAAAACCCACCACCTGAGAAGGCCTTTGTTTGTCCTGCTTGTGTTTATTAGAAACATGTTCAGTAGTTCTGACATTTTTGTATATAGTTTATATGAATAAATAAACACTACAGTTGTTGAAACTTTGAGAATTTTTTGGCATTTCATGGAGATGCCGTTATAACTCACATAGTTTAACCTTTCTTGGTGCTCTGTAAGTAGTTAATACATTTTTGGCCGACAGAGGAAGGCTTGATGCCACCTTTGCTACAGTACTACGTCAAAAAAACATTGTTACATTTCTAAATGTTTGACCTGTAAACACTGAATACATGTTCTGGCAGGCTGGATCTGATATTTTTTGTATCCCCTTGTAAATGCTTCATTTAAAGAGCTAACAGCTTCAAATTTTCTGCAGTTGTTGGTGATTATAAGAGATGTTTATGTGTCAAAACTCAAGAATGTGGGCTACTCTTAGTCCATTTTGGAAGGGGATACATATTCTGGCAGGCTGGACCCCGATATTTTTTGTATCCCCTTGTAAATTCTTCATTTAAAGAGCTAACAGCTTCAAATTTTTTCCAGTTGTTGGTGATTATAAGAGATGTTTATGTGTCAAAACTCAAGAATGTGGAAAACTCTTAGTCCATTTTGGAAGGGGATACATATTCTGGCAGGCTGGACCCCGATATTTTTTGTATCCCCTTGTAAATGCTTCATTTAAAGAGCTAACAGCTTCAAATTTTTTCCAGTTGTTGGTGATTATAAGAGATGTTTATGTGTCAAAACTCAAGAATGTGGGCTACTCTTAGTCCATTTTGGAAGGGGATACATATTCTGGCAGGCTGGACCCCGATATTTTTGTATGCCCCTGTAAATTCTTCATTTAAAGAGCTAACAGCTTTATATATATATATATATATATATATATATATATATATATATATATATATATATATATATATTATGTACATACAGAAGACCCTATTCCTCAACGCAACCTGAGGTTGCATGTCTTCCTCTCTCACATACCCCCTTTCCTGTCAGCCTGCTTTTAAAAAATAGCCACTAGTGCCTCAAAAACCCAGTAAAAAAATGCAAGGATAAATACTCACATCCTAAAGATAGCAGTGTAAATTTAAATATGAAACCACTGTCGCTTCATGCATGCTCAGTATGAGGGATTGCTGCAAAGCCATCGACAATGCAGACGACTGTCCACTGTGGCTCTACGCTCTTTCAGGAGGAGTGAATGCTGCTTGGAGAGACTTGATGCAACCTGCTGGGTTTCCTTAGAGAAGAAACTTTCAGACCAAACTGTGTGGTCAGCACTTATAACAATGGGCTGCAGTGCTTGAAATCAATAAAACGTTTAATGTGAAGTCCAAATATTTTAAACACCCTATTCTAATAAAATTGAAATGAAATAAAAAAAATTAAACTCCTCATATATTGTTGTATTTTTTTAAAAAGCGACATCTTTTTTTCTTAATATGGCTCTTGGTTGAATTAAAATATCATTAGATCTGATAATTTTGGTAGTAACTTTATTCTGTGTTCATTTGATCACACTTGGAATCAGCTTTATATGATCCATTCATGCTGGTCTATCTCAAAAATACAAATAAACGAACAAGTAGACAGCTGTGATGGACTCAGGAAGGTGGGTTTTTAGTTTCAGCAGACAGACAATGCGACAATCTAATGACATAAAGCTAATATTTTTTAATATATTCTTGACACATCTGGAGATGACCACAGAGCGTGTTATACTAAGTGATCAGTCTAGTTTTAAGCGACATATCAATCCCTTACGATCGCACTAACAAGTGTTACATTTTGAATTTTAACGGGACTATTCCTATATTTCGTTAAGAGAAATAAAACATCTTGATTTTCACGCCGAATTGGCTGGAAATGAGGCGGAGTTGACTGTATACGTTCAGCAAGCCGAATGCGCGCTCCCGACGCAGGGGATACACATTCTGGCGGGGATAACTAGTTTGGCACGACACCGGCGGTGCGCGAACCCCGCCCGCCGGCCAGAGCCGCGGCGGTGAGCGAACCCCGCCCGCCGGCCAGAGCCGCGGCGGTGGCCAATAGGCCGGAGTGCGCATGGCTGCGAGGGCCGATCGACGCCGCTTGCGGCTTTAACATCCTTCATATGCGGCCTGTCAGCGTACCTCGAGTCGCTGTTGCACGTTCCATAACAACAATGTTTAAAAACCATGGTTAGGAGACGTCTTAGACTTAGAAAAAGCAGTCGTTTTACCGAGTAAAACCAGGGTAACTACAGCGAAAGAGTTATTAGTGCAATGGAATGTTACTGCTTCATGTCATACATCACACGTCACGGCATGTTCCTACAACGAACTTGGATCAATAGTGACTCGACTCGGACTCGACTCGGATTTTTTTTTTAATGACTTGGACTTGACTCGGACTTGAACACTGGTGACTCGAACCTGGACTCGGACTCGAGGCATAGTGACTTGACTACAACACTGCTGACAAGTACAGTAAACCGAAAACCTGTGTTATGGACTGCCCAAACAAGTCATACATAAAACAAAATTCACAACAAAACTAAAGTTCATCCCTATTGCCTTATAATCATAAATTTACTCAAATACATTATAGGGTGAATGTATGTATGACAATGACGATGGTATCACAAACTTACTTAATAAATCTATACATAAACTGGGTGTGCTTTGATTTTTTTTAAAAAAGCAGCACCCACTGCACAAGATCACAAATGGGGAGAGCCCAAGGGGCACAAACAATAAAAATACCACAAAAAAGAAATAAAGGAGGGACTCCCACTCCTAAAGTCACAGGGTACATAAATCACACTGGTTTCCATAGTGTGTATTGTCAGGTATTCCCCCGGAATTCCAAGTCCCTCTCCCCAGCCCCAAGTGGCTGAGGAGAGGGACTTCTGGGCCTCCCTACTGCTACCCCCACAACCCGACCCCGGATAAGCGTAAGAAGATGATGTATGTATGTATGTATGTATGTATGTATGTATGTATGTATGTATGTATCAAGGGCGGCTGGCCCATAGGGGGCGCTCGGGCGCTGCCCTCCCTAGATGTGGAGGGGAAAAGTCAAAATATATATAGATTTTAAAAGTATTATTAATGTCAGTTTTTACTTAATAGTACGTGGCTACATGTAATAAGAATTATTAAAACACTTCTACTAATTAACTCTAATATATATATATATATATATATATATATATATATATATATATATCATACCAGCATAATCCATCCATCCACTCCGGTAAAAGACTCTGGCTCACCTCATCCACATTCATCCAACCCTGCAATAAACTGCTTAAACTAACTCTGTGTGCTCTGTGTGTGCATGTTCGGGTTCACCGAGACAAATCGTGATATATATATATATATATATATATAATCTTCCAGTAAAGGTACACTTTATTATATAAAATGTGCATTACTTTGTTAACTGATTGATCAACTGGTTGATTATTTAATTGGGATATGATTTAACATTTTCACATTTTCTCCGTAGTGTGTCTGGGCTCTCCCTTAGAGATAGGATGAGGAGCCCAGTCATCCGGGGAGGACTCAGAGTAGAGCCGCTGCTCCTCCCCGTCGAGAGGAGCCAGTTGAGGTGGCTCGGTCATCTGGTCAGGATGCCTCCTGGACGCCTCCCTGGTGAGGTGTTCTGGGCACGTCCCACCGGGAGGAGGCCCAGGGGAAGACCCAGGACACGCTGGAGGGACTATGTCTCCCTGCTGGCCTGGGAATATCTTGGGATTCCCCCGGAGGAATAAGCGGAAGAAAACGGACGGACGGACGGACATTTTTTTTATTTTATCTTTGCAGTTTGCTTCTTTAATGTACGTTCTTTGATGTGACCACTGGATATTCGTCTTAAACAATTATTATTATTATTGCTGTGTGTTGCTGTGGTTATTCTACATTTTCACCTTATATAGGGGATTGATAAATTACAACAACAAAACTGATTTTTTTATATATATCAATTTCCATTTGCTGCATTAGTGTTTTGATACTTTGGAATGTTATTTTTATTTATTCAAATTCTAATTATTGCTTGTTTTGTTTATTGCAGCTCCTGATTATTTTTAAAAGGAAGTGTTTCACCTCATTCTTGGTGCGCAACTATTATCGTCCTCCATTCATTGTCATTTGTCACATCTGTCCTTGTTTTGTAGTATTGTGAATGTATTTGGTTAAATTTTTATTGTCTATGTGTCTAAGGATTAATAGATGCAATCAGATTTTTTTTTATACACCTTCATTGCCTATTTGATATGTGGCGCATATCTTTCTAGTTGACTTTACTTGAGTTGTATTTACATTTTGTTTTTTGTAAATTGTCTTGTGTGTTTACAATAAAAAAAAGCAAGTCTAAAATTAGATCCTTATGTTGCTTTCACCCTGTGGTTACTCATCAATGTGCAGACACGAATCAGAGAAATAATGCATGTTTGGCCCCAGCTGGAGCTAAAAGTGCTTACCTGCCAATTACAAAAAGAACAATTTAGACAAATTACTACTGCAGAACTACAGGCCCATCTGAAACCTCCCCTTCATCAGCAAGCTTATTGAAAAAGCTGTGTTTCAACAGTTAACTACTTTCTTAACAATGACCAGCCGCTTTGTTTTCCTGTCAGGTTTCTGTGCTCACCACAATACAGAGACCGCCCTTGTCAGGGTGTTTAATGAAATCCATATAGCTCTTGTCAAGGTGTTTAATGAAATCTATATAAATGCTGATTGTGGAAGAACCACAGTGCTAGTATTATTGGACCTCAGTGCAGCATTTGTTACTGTCGATCACTCCATCGCCTGGAAAACTGGGTCAGCCTTTCTGGTACGGCTCTCAACTGGTTTAAATACTATCAGCAGGATTTATTTATAAATTTATCCAGATCCTCAGCAGGATCTGGATAAACTTATCTATGCATTTATTTTTGGAATTGATTACTGCAACGGTGTCTTCACAGGTCTGCCAAAACAGTCGATCAGACAGCTGCAGCTGATCCAGAACTCTGCTGCCCCGTCCTCACTGAGAAAGTAGAGCACATCACCCCAGTTGTAAAGTCCTTATACTGGCTCCCTGTATCTCAGAGAATAGACTTTAAAATAGAAATTCTGTTAGTTTATAAATCCCTGAATGGCTTCACACCTAAATACACCACAGACTTTTTATCAGTGTATCAGAATCAGATATACTTTAATAATCCCAGAGGGAAATTACTGAAACCCTCCAGCCCACTAAGGTCTTCTAACTCCAGTCTACTCTGCATATCTAAAACCAGAACTAAACACAGAAGCAGCATTTAGTTCCTATACTCCAATTATGTGAAACAAACTTACAGAAAACTGTAAAAGTGCTGAAAGCCTGAGTTCCTTTAAATCAATCATTGTTTAGGATTGCCTTGGACTGTTCTAGTTAAAGTGTTTTACTGAAACATCATTAGTTTAAGTTTGTAGTGCAACTGTTTTCAAAATCATTATTTGCTTCTAGTTTCCATTTTCCCATGTTTTATTTTGTTTAAATTTTCTACATTTTATTTCAACTTGCTTTTATTCTGTTTATTTTCCTATGTATTAGTCATGTAAAGCACTATGCATTGTCCTTGTACTGAAATGTGCTATAGAAATAAATTTGCCTTGCCTTGACCTTGCCTCACTGTAATGCTACAAGTAAAATTGGAATAAATTCCAGCTTGAACAAGAAAAGAAGTACATGACACCCATTTCACTTTAATATTTTTTATTTGTCGCGCAACATAAAACAATATTGTGGGGTTTTTAACCACATACACTATGTATTCACATCATACACCAAACAGCTACAAAGAGAGAGAGACTGAACAAAAACACTTCTTTTTTTACATACTGCATCATTGACAAAAATAAAGAACCAAGAACAATCCTACAACTCAAAAAGGAATGTAGCTGCCACTTGTGTAGGTTCATTTTCATCTTTCATCTGGGCCAGGGTTCAAGTCTCTGTTCCTAATTAGGAGAGTCTTAGGTAAATTACACGTTCCTAATTTTTCAACATTGGGCCATAGATAATGTGATGCCTTTTTATTTTTTGTGTGGTTCAGAACAACAAACTATGCTATAAGGTTTAGAAGTAAAATATGGGTGTGAGTGAAAGGAAGTGCATGACAAGGGAGTAAAAGAGGGAGGCAGTACACAATTCTGGGATTGTTCAAATACCTTAGCATTCATCTAACATGTACATTTACAACATCCTCAAAAAGATTATTCTAAGAGCCTTTGGTACTCGCTGTACCAAATATAAACCCCGGATAACAGTCCTCATATATTCTGATTCTACTTCTCATCCTAATTTTACTGGCTTAAAGTATATTTATGGAATGAGTATTAATAAAGGATGTGAGTGGCTGTCCGAGAGCCCCTCCAGCCCTGAAGAAAGAGATGTAAATGTGTAGCGTAACAAAAGACCTCTTGATAAAGTCAGCACCAGGGGAAGCTTCCTGAACTGCTTGGATTAGAAATAGTTTTATTGACATTCAAGGAGCTCAGAAAAAATATTTGTGGTATTCATTTTGCATTTTTTTCCTATGGTTCTTTTTTTTTTTTTTTTTACACAGTGAATTTTAAGGTTTTAACGTCATAGCACCGCCTGTCTCATGAGAACCCCCAAAAGAACATGAGAGACATTTAGAGATTTACAAAGTTAGGTGGGAATTGTTGGACACAACATCCCCAGCACCATTAGAATGTAAAATGTGGATTATGTAATATGCTCATGGGATAAAACGGGCTCTGCGCCGTTGCACCAGCACAACTCCAGTCAGCATCATTTTCATTCTGCTTTGTGCATCCTGAAATATAAGTGACACAAGAGCAGTTGATCAGAGACACATCTTCACAAGCGGGGAAGCAGCCTGTTGGGCACGATTAGCAGGCTTTAGCTTATCCCACTGAAACGCCATCTTCTGATCAAACCCACTGCTGCCGTTGATTTTAACCTCGCTATGCTCAATATGAAGATAAAGTTGGACTATAAACTTGTCAGTTTTGCTAACTGTGTTTATATGAAATGTGGGCACAGAGCTTAAACTCAGGGGCTCCAGTTGAACTTGTATTCTTTTGGAGGAGTGACAGAGTGGAGGTGTGGGGAGGGGCGGCTCCACAGTGTGTAAGCTAACTGTCACATACCACACATCGCATACCTGGGCCGCTCTGTCATTTACAGGCTGACATGGGGTACAGTACGTCTGAAAGCAACAGCAGTGTAACTGAGCAAAAGATTACACACAACACATCGAAAATCGAGAGTTGTAAAGGGCTTTCTGAGAGTTCAGCATAACCCCCATGTCGTTCATGGTTTAGTTATTATCCTCACCAGTTAAATAATCTTACCTAAATAGTTTAATATTTACATTTTTTATCTCTCTCTTGAGAAAATGAAAAAAAAAAAAAAAACAAGCTTCAAGTTGTCAATAATCGGCTCTTTCTTTTGTCGTTAAAATCAAGATTAAAAGTGCTTTTATAAATCGTTTCTTCTCTATTTACAATTTGTATTAGCTATATAAAAAGATGAAAAAGAAAATAACATCAAAGACAATCTTCATCATTATCATCATCATCACAATGTAGTAATAAATAAGAGTAAAAAAAAAAAAGCAAGTTAAAATGAATGTAGAAATCTAGAGCACACAAAGGGACATGCGGGGTTTTTTGCCCTCAGTAGCAAGTTGTGATTGTGACCAGTGTCTCTACGGGATGAGGTAGAGCGCTGGGGGCCTCTGGGGGGAGGGGACCAGTATCCTCTTCCTGGGCTTTGACCCAAACAACCACTTCTGTAGAGTTGTCAGTCACTCGTTCTCATTTTCAACAAGCAAACTATGGGATTGTGTAGGAAGTATAAAATAAGCGATTCAAAGTACTCTGAAAATGCTATCAAGTAGTCTCTCTCTTTGGTTTTGGGTATAAATGTGTTCTTTCAGACGCACCTTCTCATACACCTACAGTACACAAAGTGAGAGATTATTTGATTTGCATTTGGCGCCTACTCCCTGAAGCTACAGTAATGTTCTATGGTTTGCCTTTACCTCTCGGTACTGTTTTCTCAGTGGATAGCGCTGCTGCTGATGTGTTACTAAGAGATGTCATGACTGACTGTGCTTTCTTTGCCCTGGACAGTGTTCTCTGTTACTGTCAGCCAGCAAAAACACTAAAAGGTCCTCAACAGAAACCAGTTCTTGAGCCCAGTGGCAAAGCTGCAACCCCACAACAACCAATTCCAGTGGCTGGCTCTGTGCACCACGGTGCTTGCAGAAGGACATGCCTTGTCCTGCTCAAAGATGACAGCACCATACAGAGGAAGGACTGGGCCCTCTGCACTAAATCAAGTTTAAAAGGACAGCACCAAAGTGTGTGTAGGAGCACCATCCCAGCACTATTTCCTTCTGCTATAGCTCAGGGTGAACATTCCAGATGCATCTCAAGACTTCAGCTGTATTTGTTCTGAAAAGGGACAAAAGTCAGCTTTAAAGAGTCTTACCAATGGCCAGCAAATAGGGTGTGAGGGCCCCCTCTACTGGCCTTGGGTGGTTAAAGCAGCAAAGCAAGGCTTCACTGGTTTCTGAGTGGATCTCTGAATTGGCAGGCACTGCTGCCCTCTAGAGTTTACTATGGAAAGTTTTCATCCCTAATAAACAGACGTGGGAAGATAAAGAGCGTCACCTGCTTCAAACCCATGTGGAAATTGCAGATCTGACTCAAATAGCATTTGCAAGTTGTCTTTACTTCTGTGAAGAGAAAACATGATACCTCAGTTCTAATGGTGGGGAATTATGTTAAACAAAGTGTATTATTTAAGGGCAGAGTCCTTAAACTTGTCTTTGCAAAACATAATTATTGCTCCAGGGTCTTTAAGACAATGAAAGCCTTCACTTTGCGGCCCCACCTAAGTCAAAATAACAGCATTTAACAACCCACCCCCCCCCCCCACCCCGCAAACACTACAAGAGTCAGATTTGAGCACCAAAATACAGCATCAAGTGCCATGAAGAGAAGCTGATGGAGAACCGATCAGAACCAGGAGCTGAGCACCAGTTAAAAATTGGAGGAGTGCAGCTAAACAGGAGGAGCACATGACCTAAACACAGACAGACGTCCACAAAGTGAGTGAGTCTGCTTTCAACACAATCACTTTTCACCAAGCCATTGAATCCTAATGTAATATTTTCATGATTGGTTTGATTTATTTAGTTTAAATTATTTATGAAAAAGTTTCAATAAAGATCAGAAGACAAGACTAAACTAACCTGATCTGAAACCTGAAACCTTTGGGCTTCAGAGATCATTCTTGGGGTTCTTGTTGCAAAATCGTTTTCTGATAGATATCTCGGACATATCTATTTTATTTTGCACGCAATCATGATTGCAATTTCTCGAAGGTTACTTTTGTGTCTGATGGGGCAAATTGTTGCTCCTCCTGTAAATAGAGTTTCAGATTGACACGGAGAAAGGAAATCAAACAGAAAAAAGGGGTACAATGTTTCCAAACAAGCAATAGTCTGACTTACTCAGACTGACTGATTTAAAAGAAATGCAAAAACAACAAAAAGCAATTATCCCATTAATAATAACATTAATGAAAACAGTAATAATAAAAAAACAAGTGTTCATTATAATACCTGTAATAACAACCATTGACAGTAACAATAGCAATCATAATAATAGCAATAATTAGAATCATTAAAATTTTATAAACAAGAAAAAGCAATGGAGTTCCTCTCCAGAAATGAGAGAGGAAGAGCACCACAGGCAGTGTGTCTGCAGCCCACACCACTGCCTGACATGAGGTAAAAAAACAATAAAAACATCCCCTCCTCCTTATAGACTTCGGAGGGGGCTGGATGGAGAGATGCCCGACTGTGAAACAGCAAATAGACATTTCTCCTGCTCATTGCCCTCTCTACCTGTCCACTGCACCACTATGGTGCTTGCAGTCTTTCTGCATCTGCCTGGCCTCAGACAAAGTGGCTGTAGGGCCCAGTGACGCTAGTGAAGGCATAGGGAGACACAGTAACCATAGAGGTGGTGTAGAAAGTGGGACATAACCGTGTCACTGGGCCATCTTTCTTGTCTTTAGACTGTCCAGGTCCTGGGCTGGTGCCTGCCATCATAGATCCCCACTTGCGTTTCTTCCCAAGTGCCTTGATGTCTTCCTGGGAGAGGCCAAGGAGAGCTGCCTCCTGCTGCCTTTGCAGCGCTCGCTCTGCCAGCAGCTTCATTTTGGCCTCCCACACAGCCAGGCCGTGCATTGGCTGATTGAGGTTCTTGTGCTGGTAGAAGACCAGGGAGATGCGAGTGGGATGAGTGCGATCGGGCCTCTTTAGCGGAGTGGTGGCATGCAGTTCCCGGCGGGCACATTCTATCAGGACGGAACCATGGGCTGGTGCTATTGCTACACCACCAATTGTGGGATCCAAGAAGTTGTGTTCACTGTCAGACCACACCTCGTCCTCTTCACGATGCTTGGAACTTTCAACGTCACTCTCAGCCTGGAAGGGGTCGCAATGGCCCAGATCAGACTGCTGCAGGGCATCGGGGAACAAGCGACCCTCGGGAGCAGGGGAAGGTGTGCTGCCTGCCAATGAACCTCCGCAAGACTTCCAGGCCTTTTCTTGGAGCCCGAGGGGAGTGGAACATCGATTCTCCCCGGTCTTGGACCAAATCTTGTCAGGATAGGCTCCTGCAGGATTGCTGTGCTTCAAACCAGGGCTATAAGCAGCCGGTCCCATGCCCCAAGGATTTGGCTGGGGGCTAGGAGCAGGACTAGCCCAGTGCCTAGGGGTAACTTGACCTGGGGTTCCAGGGCCAGGGGTGGGTGGACCTGGAAGACCAGTGACTGGGGTGCCTGGGCGTGGAGTCCCAGGCTTTGGAGTTACTGAGCCAGAGTGAGAGGTAACAGGTTGTGGTGTACCCGGGTAGGGAGTGCCATGGCATATGGAGCCTTGGTATAGATTACCCTGGAGTCCAGTGCCACGGTGAGGGGATGGAGGTGGAGATGCAGGTACCTGGAGTGTTGGGTTGGTGGAAGCTATTGGGGGGTTTGAGCACGGGAGGGATATCCACTGCTGAGAATAAGGAGAGGACTGGTGCTGTTGGGCATGCTGGTGAAACTGCTGCTTGTCTGCGTTGAAAGAAGAGACATCAGGACTTTCTCTATGCTTTAGTTGGCCATCCCAGTTATTTGAAACAAGGCTTCCATTAATCTTATAACCAGGCCACTGCACAGGTGGGGGGGTGCTTCTTGATGTGTTGGCACAAGCATGGCTCGGCAAAGCACCTTCATAGACTGGCACATCCATAGGCTCCTTTTTGATGAGTGGAAGGCCTCTTTCAGATGGCTCAGAGGAGACAGAAGAAGGACGGGATACGTTATAGTTTGCATGCTGGGTGTTAGTGCTGTTATTTGGTTGGTTGTTTTGCTCTGGGTGGCTGTTTGATGACTGAAGCATTTGGCCCTGTGGGCTCTGAGCGTCAAACTTTCTGTCAGCCTGGCCAGGTTTACTTCGACCTTCATAGGTTCTCAACTTACGAGGGAAAAGGGCGTTGGGGGGGTAATTGTAATAGCCATAGGGCATTGCAGGTAGATTGGGGTGGTAGCCATTTACTGTGTCTGCGGCAGAGGGCTGGCCAGCTGGAGAATGGGCTCCCCTTGCATAGTAGGCAGGATTCTGATAGATGTTATTGAATGGGTCCGTTGCCTGCACAGGGTATCCATCTCTTGATCCGTTGAGGGGCTCAATCTTGATGTTTGGCTTCGTGTCCTGGTTCATCATTTCTGAAAGACAGATTGCAAATGAATGCAACTTTTTCCACAACAGAATTCCTGTTAAATTATGTATGTCCCTTTAACTTTGCATTTATGCATCATGCTAGAAGGTAGTAAAAATGACAACAAAATTGAAGTTCACTTCAGGTCACAAAGAAGTACATCAGTACATTGGCAATGTAGCTTAATCAAATTCAGTTTAGTGTGACATGAGAGTGACTAACCTTTATTGGCCGGCGGGTGGGGCGAGCTGGTGATGCAGAGCTCAGACTTGACCACTGTTTTCTCAGGTGTTTCCCCTGCCTGCTGTGCGAGTTTACTTTTCTTCTTCTCTGAGGCAGCCTTCTTGGCCTCCAGCCTACGCTGCCGGCAAGATTTAGCCGGCTCGGGTAACTTGCGTACCTCTCGACGGAAAGCCTGAAGTACCTGTATGGCTCCGTTCTGCATCTTGCGGCGCTGGGCCTCTGCACTGCCAAACTCGTCTGTCAGTGATACTGTGTACAGTGGCAGCACATGGAGCTGCTCATCTTCAGGGATTTCCCCTACTTTCCGATTGTCCTCCTTAGTCAATGTACACACCTAACAAAACATAAAAAGTAAAATGTCAGTTATGCAAAACAATGTTTATAAAGCATTTTAAGCATATACGGTGCCCCGCAAAAGAACTGACAACCCTTGATTCTCTTTCACATTTGCGACCATCATCAATGTATATTAGTGGGATTGTATGTTATAGATCCTAATCTTGAAATAGGAGAAAAAATTGTATAGGGTTCACAATAAATTTTCATCCATTTTACCATAATACTCCTAAATAAACTATGCCATTATTGCCTTCAGACGCTCTGCTTTCTTGTTCTGTACTGCTCACATATTCTCCCTCCAATCTGCCTGAGCTCCAGCTATTTTAATACAATAAGGCAAACATTTCTCTGTATTTGTTAAAATGCTGTATGCCATACGTAATTCTTTCATTTCAAAATTATGCACTACATCGCGTTGGTAAGTCACATAAAACCCTGATAAAATGTATTAAAGTTTGTGGTTGAGGCAAGACTAAGTGTGAAAAGGTTGAAGGGGAATTAATAGTTTTACGAGGCACACCGTCAGAAACCATAACAGATTCCAGATGATGCTGAGTAGATTTACCACTGTGCAGCCATTGTGCAGGTTATGCTGGTCCTTGTGAGCGTGGGCACAGAAGTCCATGCAAGCTGTGATTCCAGAGAAGGGACGGCCTTCCTTCAAACCCAGCCTGCACTCTGGAGCTCGCTGCTCTGCTGCACACTGAGGCAAAGGGAAACAACAGCTTTCAATTAGTTACAGGAAGGAACCATTTAGTATACCTCACTTCCTTGCAATACTGAATTTGGCTCCTGATATACCTGATTAGTTAATGCTTTAGTTTTTTGACAAAAAAATATCTAAGCAGGGAGGGGATTCATCCAGCATAAGGACTTATGAAGTAAGTGTTTGAGATCGGTTGGTGATTTGCCTGCGAGACAAACCTGGTTGGTGTATGCCTGTGGCGCCAGTCGCTTGTACAAAGGAGCCACCTCTGTTGCCAGATTTTGGAAGTTATCCCTGAGTTTCTCCTCCTGACAAGCAAAAACATTAAGAACATCACAGACATTGGATATTGAGGCTAGGGTATTAAGATAATAAAAATTTCAGAACATAGAATTATTTTTTACAATGCATACATTGTGGTTTTGAATTGTATTGCTTTGAAATGGGAAGTTTTGATGTGATATGTACCTCTTCAGGATGATCTCCTTGTAGTCTGAACTTGCGGGGGGTTTTGCTTCGGGCGTACTTACAACCGTTAAAGTACATACTCCAGGAGCATCCAAAAGAGAAGGAAGCACCACACTTTTCTGAGTCTTTGCCCTGACAGGCACAGGTACGACTGCAAGTGACAGAGAGCAAAAACTCAGCTTCATTCATAAATATTACGTATCCACTGCATTGTTTACTTATATTTCATACTCTAAACATGTCACAGGAGCTTTCAACTATATTACCAGATGTAGTTTTCAGATTTGGCAGATTAGTTAAGGTCTGCTGTTTTGGTTCCCCCTCCACTGAGATACTGTCAGTTAGCTGTGCTAATCATATTAGCAGCGCTGATAAAAGCCTTTAAAACAACTTAAAATATCACTGTAATGTGTATTTGACTTCCTTTCACACGTTTAGTAACCCCAAACTGTGTTTTGCTAATGTTATGTTGCCTCTGCTCATTAATAATTATTCAATATTTACAGAAAAGATATCGGTTCAATTACACTTTTGTTGCTAGGTATAGCAGTCTTTTTAGATCACTTACCGTTGTTTTAAACCTCAAGAAACACCTTTGCTCCCCTCCCCCACAGACACAGGATTCAGATTTATGATGCTTACTGCAATTATTAATTTTGTAATTCTGAAAACAGTAGGTGACGGTGCCTGTGTGATTTCTTCATATCATCTTATCAAACATAAACAGCACTATTGAGGAAGCCCTGCTCCAATATGCTGTGCTCTTATTTTAAAATCTTCAGTCTGCTTTATTATGTGTACACTTGTAGCTCTCTCATGAACATGCAGAACCACTGTGTGGTGTTTTCACATTTACAAGCATTCCCTTTTGTCTACTCACTCGTCATTGAGCCCGCAGCGTCGGCTGGTGGGGTTGCCATATCTAGTGAGGGTGTCGGTCACCTCGTGGTAAAGCTTGTCTGCCAGGACTCTTGGGACGCCTTCCCAGGCTAAGATGACAACGATGATGACTGCGTTTGCACAGTGGTGGCCAGCACGCTGACGCACCAGACACAGCAGTTTCTCTTTCTCGCTGCTTCGACGAATCACCTGGTAGGAGAACAAATTCAGCATTGCTTAAATTCAGTTTTTAACCCATTTATTGAAATCTAAAACTCTTATTAACTAAATGTTAAGCTAGCGTTGTTAGTTTTGTAGTTGCTTTGTTTGTCCAGTAGATGTCAAGCACACATAATTTAATGTTACACTGTTGAGAGAGGAGCAGATCAGTATTAAACAAAAGCCTCTACCCAAAAACAGACATATAGGGGGGAAAAAAGACATATAGCCTTTTTTTTTCAAACTGTCTAACATTAAAGCAGACTGAATTTCTCCTGGTTTAAGTGGGTTAGCTGATGTTTTGAGATGTTGCTTGAATGTTTCCACATAATGTTCTTTCTTCATAAGTGCATATATTTTGCAAAGAGCAACACTGCTTTCGCTACCAAAACATCCATTTAAACATAATGCTGCCACCACCACACTTCACACTTGGAATGGTCTGGTGTTCTTAGTCAAAGAAGCTTCCTGCTTTTTACTTACAAATGTAAGACAATGGGACATGTCTCTAAAAACCAAACCCTTAGTCCCTGATCCCATTTGCAAACTATAATCTGTTTTTATGTTGCTTTCAAAATTATGGTTTCTACCCTTCCGAGTGGCCTTTCAGCCCATATGAGTACATGACTCAGATCTCTGTGGGTGATTACACTCTCTTACTAGCTTCAGCCAGCATCTTCCTCTGGTTTTTGCTGCCATTTCCTGTTTTCTCCTTTCTTCTGCTTCATGGTGTTTGCATTAAAGGTGGGACCTTCAGGAGTGTCTAAATTGTACCAAAGGATGAACCAGACATGTGGAGGCGCCCAATTCTCTTTTTAATATGTTGTTGTATCTCTTTTATTATTTACAATTATATTTCTTCATTGTTTTTGCTTTTATCAAATAGATATCATTTTGGTAATTCTAACTTTATCTTTAGTCTGATTCTTCAGTCACCCTCCTAAATAGGACTTGTTGTTCTGAATCTATAAAGTCATTAGCAGGATGTGTCTGACTTGACACAAAAGGGGTGGCCTGGTGGTTATAAAGAGGGAGACCCCCTACTGGTGTACTCACTGTGGAAGACAAACTTGCGTCTCTGAAACCCCCAAAATACCAAAAAAATCTAGGTTCCTTCCATACAAAACAGTGCTTGATTTGCTGCCAAAGTTGTAAGGAATGTTCAAAAACACCTCTTCGTTTTCACAGTCACCGCAGTATAAGACTACCATAACAACATTTGAAAGTCTGAGACAGATTTTCAAAGGAATCTACTACGCAGCAGAGTTGTGTGTGTGTGTGTGTGTGTGTGTGTGTGGTGGAGGGGGGGGGGTAGTTCTACTTACCCACTTGGCGATAGGACAGCCATGGGAGCTCTTCCCCTCTTTGCCTGTGTATACCACCTTCTCAATCCGAACTGCTTCCCCCTTCTGTCCATATCTACAAAAAAGGAAATAAATTGTTAAACCACAACTATGTAACATCTTTACTAATGACTGAAAATGGTTAAAGAATGGAAAGTCACTTGGGAAGCACCTGAATACGATTAGCCAAAGAGAATAACGTGTTGTTACAAAGTAAATTGCGGTTCCAAATGGTAACATTTTAAGACCATTTAAATGTTAGATTATAGTACTTCTTTGGTTTGAGATATTTTTCCTTAAATAGCAAATGCCAGAAGTGTAAAAAGTCCCATGCAATACAGAGTAACACCCTCTCCTCCTGCTCAAAAAAGGCCAGTTTGTACATTTTTAGAAGGGTTGCCAAAGGAACAGACGACATGTATTTGTTTGCCTACATGAGCTTCAACCAGCATTTTGCCAGGCTAAAACTATCTTGAAATGAATTATTGCACATAAACTATGCAAGTTATGAGAGTTCTATGCCATAGCTATAGAAAAAGCTGACATTAGCTTATTCGGTGTGGATGTTTACAGTAAATACAAAAATTCATGTCGGCACATTTTAGAATCATCACAAAAAAAGGTACAACTTTCTAATATCTTATATCAAAGTATAGAAATAGTTCATGTAAATTAGAAGAATCTGTATTTTTCTTTTGTACTATTTATATTTAGTTTAACTTATCACGCTGGATGAATTATTTCCAATTTCTCAAATCTCATTGGCTAGCTCAGTTGCAGCGCCAGATCTGATAGGCAGTTCATCATGTCAGTCAACAGAGAAAGGACAACACAGCCAAAGAGTTCAGTTGATTTGCTGATTTATGACCAGTTGACAATGTCAAATTGTGATATAACATTGCTACCTGAGCGTGTTGAGAACTGATTTTAGGGCAGTTGGACACACATTTAGCAATATGACTGCCAGGTTTGAGACATGAAGCCTCCACGTGGTCAATCCCGCCAACAACTCTGACGCTAGAAAGATGATTACCTCACCTGTGCAAGCTGCAGTTAGCTGACTTGCTAGTAAGCTTACTCCATATCTAACTAACTTTTTGAAAATTCAGAATGTAAAGGCGCTATTGTAGACAGCTCTCCATTTAAGTCTTGGATTCTGTTAGCACCCAAAGCTGCATCTGCAGGGTTGTGTGCTGTGTTACCAGTTTTAAAATAAGTGTCATATAGCTCAGTAATCTAAACAAATGATTAAATGACTTAGGTATTTACTTTTCACTAGACTGCTAGAAGAATCATTTCTACAAATTAACTTCTTATTTGCATACATAATTGTTTTAGAAACGATAGATAGAATCCTTTATTTTTAATGTATACAGTTAATATGTTACCTGTACGTATTTTCTAAAATCTCTTTAGAACCTTTAACCTGTTTTACATTGTAACACTGTAACGAGACTTTTTCTCAGTGGGGGTTAATGAGCTGTATTGGAATATGAATACATGAATGTGAATGGATTATTAGTTTATTTTGTTCACCATGTTAAAAAAAAAAGATGGCAATGGTTTCCCGTACCAATGGAAGCAAAGCAGCTCCAGAGCTTTATTGAGACGCCACCATGATCCACTGAGGGCAAGTGTTCTTTTGTTGCTTCAATCTTCCTCCTCCACACCTACCACTGATCCAAGGCCAAAGAGTTGCAGTTTTTATTCATCACTCTACTACAGAATCTCAAGGGCTATTTGGCTCATTTAAAGTTGTAAGCAAATCTGAGCTGTCTTACTATTGAAAATGAAACCTCTGCTGCCACCAAGCTGCCAGGCTTTTGTTGCCAATTTACAACCTGAGCAGTTCTCTCACCTCTGGTGGCAGATATTGATTGTTTCCTTTTTCAGTCATATACAGCTTTTATAACCACTATTCCAGGAAGTTTTAACTTGCAGGTACTATACTTCCAACTGGATCTTTCAGGGTCTTTGCTATCTTTTTGTAGCCTTTTTCATGTTTGTGCAAAGCAACAATCTCTTGTGGGAGTGGTGACCTAGTGGTCAGAGCAGTGAGCTTTACATTCTGAGAAGGCTGCAAATACTGCCGGGGTCCCTAAGCAAGACCCTTCACCCCCAGGGTGCTCCTTGGGTGCTGTAAGCTGCCCATGGCTCCCTAAGGGTGATGGGTTCATTGCAGAACACACATTTCGTTGAAATGTACGTTGAAATGTACAATGACAAATAAAGATTTTTTTCATTCTCTTACCTCTTAGAACCATTCTCTTGCCTTAGCCATATTTCAAACATGCAATGAAATGTTACTTTCAACACCACAGATATTTGACGTATAGCATCTGAGGATCCCCTACTGCAACATATGGAGCACTGAGCACACCTTCTTTTTGGCTATTATGAAGTTTTTCTTTCAGGGGTTGGAATAATTTTGAGACAGCAGGAGCTTTTCAAAGTAGGAGTTTGATGTGAATTTGGATAAAATAATTGTAATGCTAGTTTCATTACACTATTTAAACAGTTCTTGTATAATCTGGGTATTGCAAACACTACAACAACTTAGGATTTAGCCAGAAAACATATTTGGCCGTGAGGGTTAAATTATCTTAGGCGCAACTGTAAATGTGAATTGTTTTAAAATTAAAATTAACTATTAACCTTTGCAGTTAACTGTGGCATTTCTGGGTATCTTTCTGGGCTAATCTTCTACTGGCCCATGCCTGGTTATAACCAGAAAACAGTAGAACAGGGGCTAGAAACATCCAGCAACCATAACCAGACTGAACTAGCCAGAGTGAAGTGGGTGTTCACAGAACAGCAGAATAAACCAAAACCCACAATTTCTGAAACACCAATGCATGTATTTCCATATTGACATAAACACCTATTTGCTTCTCGGGGGAGGTTTGTGTTCTCCTGTTAGGTGGACAGGAGGAGGGAGGTCAGAGGTTGTTCTGGGGCATGGCCAGGTCATCAGAACCTGTCACATGTCTGTTCGCAGCTCATATCAGACCCCCACCCCCACCACCCCACCAGCTTGATACTAGCCATTGTGAAAACCTCAGCCCTGAGTAGATTTGGCGTGACAGTGAGGACAAGGGGCTCCCGCTGAATAAGAGTCACCCTGCGGTAGCTGAGAAAGCCTTGGGATTAATGGCTGTTACCACTAGGATGGGTCTGCTGGGTTCAGGGGTGGGTCAAAGGTCAGCCAGGGACAATGGGGTCTTAGCATCTCACGTCATTTCTTGAACAACAGTGGTCTCTGGCGTAAACCCAACAACCCCCTCACCTACACACGGAGAGTTAATGACTCACTGGTCTTTTTGAAATAAACTCCTCAACCTTTAAAACAGTTCATCTGTGTTATTTACGCCCAGCACAACAGATCCACTACACAGGCTGGGACTACACTATGTTCAAAATACGATTCATTAATACATAGAAGGGGAAGTGAATATAGTATATTTAACAAGTATTAGTTATTTCTGAAGATCAACACTAAATTTAATGGTTTGTTTAAAATGTATTTAATAATAGACCCATTCTAGCATTTTATGCTGGTTAAGACTTGGGACCGAGCAAATTCAACCTGCTGTGGATGTAATGCACTATCATAACGTGTTTTTTTTTCTTCTCTCCTTGTTTTGTTTTGAAATAGTTTCTGAAATTCAGCATCATCCTTCCTCCCTTCATCTTCCCATTCTCAGCTGTTATATGCTGATACCCCACACGCTCTGCCCGCGATATGCTGATGATGCTTACATTTCCTGTTCCGCCAACTAGATTCTGGGTCATGGATTCCCCGAGGACAAAACAAGAGGAGGAGGGAGTGAGGTAGGGTGGAGAGAAAGGAGGCGAGGAGGAAAGGACAGGGAAACAAGCGGATGTAGGATGAAGTGGAAGAAAGGAAGTGAACCCCACGAAAGAAATGACACACCTCATCTCCATCAGGGTTCGTATGGAGGCTACTGTAGGCCCAGATCCCAGGTGATTGTAGTACGGCCCTTCATCTTTCTCCGAAATTTGTTCTTGGGAGAGAGAAAATATAGAATAAACAACTCATGCACAAATATCTCAAATCACACAACAAAATACATATTCAATCAATAATCATCATCATCAATATTACTTATTATAACAAGTAATTGTTGTCCTATGACAATTATTTTTCCTACAGTACTGTGAACAGCAGAGGTCACTATGATTTTTTTATTTTATTATGTTACTTGAAATAATGTTTCTGTATAAAAATATTTTTCTAAAAAGTGTGACTCGCATTTGTCTCCAGGCCCATTTACTCTGATAGAAATAAAATTTAGTACAACCAACAGCCTTCAAACATCTCAAAATTAGTAAATAGAGTCTACCTGTAAATTAATCTCAATATAAACTGCTGTTCTGTGATAATCAATGAACAAACAGCATCATGACGACCAAGGGACACAGCAGGCAGGTCAGGGCAAAGGGTGTGCAGGGTTAGCTTCGGCCTACATGCAAAATGCAGTGTGTGGCAAAAAACCACTCTGAACACACAATCCCCATAGTGAAACATAGTGGTGGCCCCACCATGTTGTGGGAAGGCTTTCCTTCAGCAGGGGTATTAAAGCGAATTAGTCTACGTTCACACTGCAGGTCTCGATGCTCAATTCCAGTTTTTTTGGCTGAAATGAGATTTTATTTTTTATTTTTTTGGGGGGGGGGGGTTGGCCGTTCATACTGCTATTAAGTGTGACTGCCATCAGACTTCTGTCTGAACAGTTCAAGACTGCTAAGCGACCCACATGCGAAGAGAACAGAAGGAGACGTCACACAGCAGCGCACTGTTTACAGAAATAATGGTGAATGTAAAACCCTCAGAAAAATAGAATAAAAACTTGGATACTAGCCGGCATCTCTCCTTGTTATAATTAGAAAGCTGTTGAGCAATGGGAGCCGACAATATTAGGACCGCATTATAGCAAGCCTAAATAAGGTAAGAAGAAAGCAGCACAGCTATCAATGGTCTGTTATGGAGCGCTAACTGCTGCTACCGTGTGTTGATGTGTAGTGAGAACCAGGAAAGTGATGTGAAAGACTGATAAATGCGACATGACCATTCAGACGCTTTGAAAAATATCCGATACATATCCGAATTAGTACCAGATATTGAAGTGGCCCAAATCAGATTTTTTGGGGGGTGAAAAGATCAGAATTGGGCCGTTTACACGGCCATGAAAAAGATGGATATGGGTCACATTTGGGCAAAAAGATCAGATTTGGGTCACATTTCCCTGCAGTGTGAAGATAGCCTTAGAGTTGGCAGAAAGATAAAGAGAGGTACATCCAGGGTAATCTTAAAAGAAAACATGTTAGAGGCTGGGAAAGAGTTGAGACTGGGACAGAGTTTTGCCTTCCAGTAGGACATTAACCCAAAACATTCAGCAAGAGCTACAATTGAATGGTTTAGATTGAAGCATATCTGTGTGCTAGAATGGCTCAGTCACTCTCCAGAATAAAATCATTTTCAGAATCTGTCTGTACTTGCAAATTGCTGCTCATAGATGCTATCCATCCAATCTGACTGAACTTGAGCTTTTTTTTTTAACGTACAATAAGTAAAACCTTCAATGTATTCATTAACAAAGCTGGTAAGTGTTTCTTTTAAAACTGGCTGCTGTAATTACAGCAAAAAATAGTTCTGCGCTGTTTATACGGTTCTGCAAAAAGCCAAATATACAGATGGTATGCCTTGAAAAAAACTCAGTAGGCTCATCATTGAAGCTAAGGCTGAAGTGGCATGCAACTGATTGCAACATCCAGTTCATACCAACACACAGGAACATGTGTATATATACTCCCACGTGTAGAGATAGTGGTCTGTGAATGTAGGGTGTGGTTTGCTGTTTGATATTTTATGAAGCAGAAGCTTGCACAGTGTCAGTGTGAATGACACCTTGGTTTGATCATAGACTAGGTCATAGACTGTGCAGGTGAACTTCTACCTCAGACTTCACTAGACTACTCTAAAATGGTGTGTAACATGTTGAACCCCATGATTTACTTTTGCCAATGGGTCAAGCACACAGCAGCTAACTCTACATATATTATCTCAAAGTAAATTCCTTATCAAGATGATTATCTAAGCAATGTGCAGTATTCAACGATGTGTGAGTGTTTCTGGTTAAAAGGCAAAGTGAGGTCACATTGCCTTGGCGGTGCACAACAAAAAACATAGGCGTGGCCCGTGGGAGCAAATGGAGGAGTCATACCATATTTTTGAGTGTGTATGTGTGTGTGGGGGGGGGTGCTCAAAATATGTTTTTAAAAACCAACACTATGTCTCTGGAAAGCACATTAACTCTGGTAAGGTATTTTGCTGCAGGGAGTGGATTAGATACTTTATCAAGAAGCTTTACTTAATTGACATGCTTAAACTTTGATTAAGAAGTTGTATCTACTAAATTCAATAAAATGCTGTAAATTTATTGACACCATTCCTGGAAATTCAGCAAGTCTGTTCTGGTTACCAAGATTATTCTACAGCTACTATCCTGATAAATAGGCTGCATGCTGTTAGGAAAAGATCTCATTGTTTGGAAATTGAGGGTGGGGGAAATTTCATCCAACTGGCCAAATGTATTATTGGGATGCAAAGTGTCAATCCCTGGCATTTGAAATCCAATAGGTAACAAAATTTTGCATCCAAATACTCATTTGGGACTGTGATGTTGTAAACTTTGATGATGTCATGACAACTTTGATTGTAGCCAGCTAACTTAAACTGACTTCATCGCAATACCAAAACTAAAAATTTGTTATATTTATCATATTAGTATTCATCTACATTAGTAAACTAATTATTTCTCCTTTGTAGCAACAGAATCTTGTAAATACACATACTAAACAGGATGCCTAGCTAAAGTATACGACTGTATTGCTCTCGGTCTAACAAAGGTTTGGATCTGCCTGCTGCTTGCCCCCCCCCCAGCACGCTCCCTCTGCACTGCTATTGTTCCTTCCTGCTGCCTTCAATGCCTGACGCTGCTGCTGTCTGGGTGATCACAGCTTCAAACAAGGGCAACACACAATTTATTTGGCATACAACAAATATCCAGGAAAGAGCTGCTGTTGTGGTGGATAATGTGCAGACCAAGAAGTAAAGACTAAAATTGGCTACTAAAAATGTTCATGCACCCTTTCCTCCCTTTAGAAATGAAATACACAAAGAATATATATATAATTAATTGTTTCGCAGCTTATAATTATAAGGTAGTGTTTGAAGTTTTCAAAGACCACTTATCTCCCTGTACCATTTTAAAGTTGTTGGTGGATGGACAGAATTCTGTGCACACACAACCATGAGATAACATTAATGTACACACTTACCCACACAGGTACAAGTTGGGAACTCTGATTGTGGATCCTTTATTGGAGTATCCAACAGGTTCTTTGTCGGGGTGTCCAAGTAGCACAAGGGGGAATCTAGAAAACCTTTTAGAGATGGTGAAGAATTTAGTCCATCCTTTATTGCCGTTCCCTCTGCAGAAAAGCACGTGGTGGACAGAATCGCTAAGTCTCCTGAATTTTCAATTTTAATTCGTTTAGGCAATGGAGAGTCTTGCATGCCCAACGCATCCTCTAACATTCTTTGCTGCAGCAGCTGCTTGCCCAAAATTGTCTCAGGGTTCAGAGAAACATCAATGAGTTTAGTATGTTGATGACTCAAAGAGCCCTCTTTTGACGGCTGGCTAACTGTTAATTCAGATTGGGTATCTGAGTCAGTCTTGCTGACTTCCATTTTCTGATTATCTGAATGAGGTGTGGTGTTGGCTTGAGGAGTAGGAATTGAGGAAACAGACTGGGCGGTGTTGGATGGTGTAAGACTGAGGTTCTGATTACTGTTTGGGGATTGACTCTCTTGTGTAGGGGCTGGAGTGGGCTTCTCCTTGCGCTGACTTGCAGACATGTCTGGGTCTCCAAATTCTGCCTCAAACTGGCGAATCAGTTCTTCGTACTTCGGATCAATGTTAACAAGTTTCTGCAATTGTGAGGTGGAGGATGGAGTTGTGGAGGTCACAGGTGTGGCATTGCTGGTGTTGGTGGAGGTTACACTGATGCCTCCTTCTTCTGATTTTGGGATGGCTGCAGGAACCACAGGTGTGGACAAAAGGTCCACGAGAGCTGGAGCGTTTTCTGATGTAACATTGGAAGAAGGAGTTTGTGAGGTGTTGGAAATGGATACCTGAGATTGTTCTGGGGCAGGGAGACCTGCAGCAGAAGCCTGAGCGGAGTTACTGAGGTGGGCCAAAGAGGGGAGAGAGCTTATCTGCAAATTGGTCAGGGATAGTGATTTGTCCATCATCTGAACTGGTGGTTTTTGTATGGCGATTTGTGCCTGAGGGATGAAGGTCGGCATGGAGGCTTTCTGCTTGTTCTTCTTGATGATTATCTGTTTGGGCTTGGGAAGGGGAGGACCTATAAGCATACCACCCATTGATTTCATAACAGGAGATCCTTGGGAGTTTTTCCTCTTCTTGGGTTCCTGTTTGATAGGTAGAAGGGACAAACCTTCCGCATCCATGTGTGGCCACCATTTTTTCAAGCTTTGGCAAGTGATAGGTGCACGGGGGTCTGGTGCTGCACAGCTAGAAGAATGTGTAGAGAACAGTTTCCTCTTGTAATGAAGGTGCTGTTGTAGAGCTGCTTGAGTGGAGTTACTTATGACTGTTTGGCCATGAGACATAGGATTTCCAGGGTAATGCTGACCTTGTTGTTGACCATTAGTTAGTCCATAATGTCCAGTTGAGGAAGTGTGATGCTCACCAGCGTCTGGGTCTGGTTTTATCCTGACCAATCCTTGGCTGCCCTGGACCTGAATTCCACCATTGTGATTCATGTTAAGCTGCTGTGTGAGTGGAAGATTAAAAGAAGCATTTTTAAACTTGGTGTCACCAAGCAGCTGTTTAAGCTCTGACATGGGATCTGAGCTATTTGGAGGTGAAGTTACAAAGTGAGAATGGGGCTCAGGCTTGATGTACATCCATTGATTCCTCTTTCCAGAATCTCTATTAGAGCCCTGCCTCCACTGCTGTGGATTAGGACTGAAATCTGGAGCTTTTTCCTGACTTGGGAACGGAGAGGTAGAGGATGGAAGAGGACAAGTATTGGCTGGCTGGCCCTGGGACTGGGGTCTATGGTGTTCATAAGATGCTGGAGCCTGCTGGTTGGTATGTAGTCCTGGGGGGACAGACTGGGACCGTGATGATGGGTTGCCGTTAAGAGAGGAAGGTGTGATGTTCTGTGAGTTTTGGTGGTTGTGGAGGTTATTTCTGAACAAAGTTTGACCTAGGGAACCGACAGTTTGAGGGCTGGATAACTGTGTCAGTGCGTCTATTGCAAGGGCGGTTTGAAGACTGATGTTTTTTTCCTTGGCTATGGAAAGCACCTGGGGGGAGCAAGGAATAGGGGGTTTGGAGGAGGGCACTTGGTCTTGGTGAGA